>NC_137903.1:18724133-19029904 GCF_963455335.1 Martes martes | reverse complement strand
CACAAGCAGGCAGAGAGGAGAAAGCAGGCTCCCAGCAGAGCAGAGAGCCCAATGTGGGGCTCGATCCCAGGATCCTGGGATCATGACCTGAGCCAAAGGCAGAGGCTTTAACCCACTGAGCCACCCAGGTGCCCCTCCTCTCTGTCTCTTTAATATAAATAAATAAATTTAAAAAGAAAGAGAGAGAGAGAAAGGAGAAGGAAGGAAGGAAGGAAGGGAGGGGGAGAAAATGTAGGGACCAAAGGCAGGCTGCCCTAAGATTGGCCATTTTGGCAGGTAGATTTTTTTGAGCTGGAGGTAGTTGAGACCCTGTGGGCTCAAGATAAACTTTTGCCCCTCCTTTAACTATATAGAAAAATTTATATTGGATGATCTTTCCAGAATAAGGGTTATTATCAGAGATAAATTTTATCTGAGGAACCCATGTGTATGGCAAGGTGAATATTTATTTTCCAAACATTTATGCTTTTTTCATCTTCCTGTGAATTGCATTCCTTCCCTTTAAAGTTCCAGATCCCATCCCCCTCTTCTTTTTTTTTTTTTTTTTAAGATTTTATTTTAACAGACAGAAATCACAAGTGGGCAGAGAGGCAGACAGAGAGAGGAGGAAGCAGGCCCCCTGCTGAGCAGAGAGCCAGATGCAAGGCTCAATCCCAGGACCCTGGGATCATGACCTGAGCTGAAGGCAGAGGCTTTAACCCGCTGAGCCACCCAGGTGCCCCACCATCCCTCTCTTCTTTATTCAGAATTACATATGTAGCATATTTTGCCTGAGTGTCTCTAGAATTTCCATATCTGCGTGGCTTCCCTCTATATATAGTATTAAATTTCATTTTCTTCTGTTTCCATCTCATGTCAGTTTGATTTTTAGTTCAACTGCAGAGACTTTTGAGGGGACAGGAATTCTTGTTGCCTAATAAAAATATCAATATTCTTCTCTTCCTTCAAACCTAATCCTATCCCATTAAACAGTATCAATAGTTTGGTTTATATATTTCTATGATTTCTATGATTATAGCTATCCATGAAATAAGAAATAAATATATGAGATGAGAATGTGTATATGATATATGCCATATGAAATATGGTATATAGTATAAAATGTGTAATATATGATATAATATATATTTTACTCTACATATTTATATAATATATATACTAACTTTATATTTTCTTGCATAAATGTGTATGTATATGTGTATAAACTACATGCAGATGTAATATGTATGTATGAATATATGTGTGTATATATTATATTCCTCACTTAAATACATAAAATATTATTGAAATATTTCCTTACATATAATCAATAAACTTATAAAATTCTCAGATAGACTATACATTGGTATACACTTGAAGGTGACCTGACTTATGCTGATATCTGCGATAGTGACATACTGTATGTTCTTGTAACATTTTTAGCACATTATCATATATGAAAAGATTTTTTGAACCATAGGTTTAAAATTTTTTGAGCAACCAAAATACAGGATGTAATCACATGATTTTTTTGCCTAATTTTTAAGGTGTATGATGATTTACAAAAACACTGTTACCAAATCTGTGTGATAGTACTTTATGTCAGTTAACAAAAATACAAAATTATATTTATATGGTATTATATCGCCTAGTCCTGATTATCATATCAATTTTCACTGTCACATAAATTTAACCACTAATAAATCACACGTTGAGTTATTTAAATTTTTGTTTAATTTTGCTACTGCTCAGTGGTTATTGTTTCAAACTTAAACCCTTCCTTCTCTAGTACCTCTTGTGTCATCTTCAACCCTATAAACACTAAATTATTTAAAGCAAATCTCACATACTGAAAAATAATCATTCAGAATAAGGAAAGTGGTGTTCTCAGATCCTTACATGAACCTTAAAACACAACTTAAATCTTATTATAAGATTTAAAGTAGAATATCTCTCTCTGTGTCTAATTATCTATCATCTATCATCTATCTCTCTAGTCAAATATACAAAATATTAAGTATAGACAGAATTTTAAAGAAAAGTTGTTGACTTTAGATTCAATGAGAATATTGCCTAATATTATTTATAAAGATGGGGAGGAAATAAATTTTTAGTGTTTTCTGTGTACTTGTTTTTTTTAATAATAGCTCTTGAGAACAATAGGACATTATTTTTACTTAGTAAGTTGCTAAAATATTTGGTACTCAAGCTACCATTGAGGGACCAATAGATACCATCTTCTGAATGGTATCTCTCATCTTTTCTTTCATCTTCTGCAAGAGCGTATGCCAAAGTGTGTGTGTGTGTGTGTGTGTGTGTGTGTGTGTAATTCTTTGAAGGTCACTAAAGGAACTTGGATTTACCTATTTGGTGTCTATGTAATGAAGAGTGTCAGTGACAAGTGTGGTTTAGTAGATTCCCTATGATGTCCATCAGCATCTCCCATCTGAAAGGCACCACAAAAATGATCATATTATTTGGTATGGTAGGGTGATATTTCCTCTATCCTGCACAAAGTGTAAATAGAAGCATTTAAAATTTGATTTAATGATATTGATCACCATCATGCATGGAACTACCGTATTGGTGGTCCAAATACAGCTTCATGCCGGTCAGTCTCATGACCTCATCTGAGCACAATGATGTTACTTACCTCCTTCTCAAGAGAATTCCATAGGCACCTCTGATGAGAAATCTGTTTTAATACCACCATATGTTCTCCAAGAACAGTATTTGTGTGGACAAAAAGTGATCTCCACATTGATATAGCTATGATTGTTAGTTTTATAACATTCAGTTGTTGTTTGTTTTTTTTTAAAGACTTTATTTATTTATTTGACAGACATCACAAGCAGGCAGAGAGGCTGGCAGAGAGAGGAGGAAGCAGGCTCCCCACGGAGCAGAGACCCCGATGTGGGGCTCGATCCCAGGACCCTGGGATCATGACCTAAGCAGAAGGCAGAGGCTTTAACTCACTGAGCCACCCAGGCGCCCTGATTGTTAATTTTAAAGAACAAAAGTAGAGTGACTTCACAGTGAGGCTTTATAAAAAATATTTTTATTTTCTAGTGGATGTATTAAAATTGGATGGAAGAAATAGAAAGTAGAAATAAGCAAGCTTAGTATATGGATGATGGCAAAGCTTGACACAATTCTTAATTACGAAGTAAGAAAAAATAATAGTAATGATGTGGATCGCTGCTTTATGAGGAGCATGAAGTTGTATTTGACTTCATTAAAGTACACTGTCAGTGATAACTGGCACTGATATAAAATATAGTAAGCAAGTGATTTGTTGCCTCTTTCTATCAAGTGTGAAACACAAATTTATATTCTAAAATAGTACTTTGGGGGCACCTTGGTGGCTCAGTGGGTTAAAACCTCTGCTTTTGGCTCAGGTCATGATCCCAGGGTCCTGGGATTGAGCCCCACATTGGGCTCTCTGCTCAACGGGGAGCCTGCTTCCTCCTCTCTCTCTGCCTGCCTCTCTGCCTACTTGTGATCTCTGTCTGTCAAATAAAAATATATAAAATATTTAAAAAATAAATAAAATAGTACTTTGTAGTCCATGTCGTATATACCAATTTATACTATTTAATTGCATGTATCAACACATATCAATTTTGTTACAACAGAAATTCCTTCAATTATTGCTGATTTTATTACTTAATGTAACAACAGATTTTAATAGCAACATGCACTTGTAAGTTGAAGTATTCTAATTCTTTTTTTACTATTTTATTTTACTTCTTACTACAGATATTTAACCTCACATTATCTCTAATGCGCTCAGGATATCTTTATTTAAATTTATACTTCTTTTATTATTTGTGAATTTTCTAAAATTCTGAGTGCTTTTATTTTTGTTTGACATCAGTTCATATCTTTCAATTTTCTGCATGTGATTTCAATGAATTTTGCTGACATATATATATATAAGACTTCACAATTTAAATTTTGTGTTTAAGCTTCTCTTGGGCAATAGCAGTAATTTAGTAGTGTCAGCACGGGAACACTGAATAAGTTCTATGACACAGAATATGATCATAGGCAACAAATTCAGTTAACTGAATTATCTTTATATTTCAAGAGTATGATTTAAGTTTAAGGCAGACAAAGAAATTGCTAAAAATTCCCTACAGATCCCCCCAAATTTATGTAATATTCCATGTCAGTGATACCATCATAAACAACTTTGAGATAAAAAAAATTAACTTTATGTTTGATATGGTTATCCTTGCAGATAGTAAGTGATTTAGTTAGATAATTATGATTTAGTTAGTTCTCACAGAATCTAGTTATTTTTACTGTAATTAATTACTTCAATTTATCCCATTCTTTCATGTTTTATACCAAAGTGATTTAACTTAGTTATTATATTTTCTCAATTTATGTAACTTTATATTAAAATTAATAACTCAATTCTTTAAATTATTCTTCTATAAGTACACAAGAATGTAAGTACACAAAAGCTTAAGAGAGTAACACTTTCCAAAACAAAGTTAGTAATTATAACCTTCTTGCAAAAGGACAAATTTTTTTTTAAAGATTTTATTTATTTATTTGACAGAGATCACAAGTAGGCAGAGAGGCAGGCAGAGAGAGGAGAGGAAGCAGGCTACCTGCTGAGCAGAGAGCCCGATGTGGGGCCCGATCCCAGGACCCCGGGATCACAACCCAAACCAAAGGCAGAGGCTTTAACCCACTGAGCCACCCAGGCACCCCAAAAAGACAATTTTTTTAAAACACTTAGCTTGTTTAAGTTAAATATATAATTTTATATTAACCTTTCATGTATTATTGACATTTAGTTTCACATACTAGAAATTTCTGACATTTAGAATGTATTTAGTCTATTATATAAGAAAATATATCTAAACAAATTATGTATCTACTCCAGTAAAAAGCATGTCATGCCACTGTTTTCTATTAGCAATTACTTTTCTTGCCATTCAGTTCACAGGTTGTTCAGAGCCCATTGTCGTGTCCCTGCCTTTCTATAACTGCTCCTCGATTTCCTGCTTAAAATTTATAACTTAGATTATGAAAAATTGAGTGACATAGGAGTGCTTCAGTGTAACAAATTGGTACCTAGGGCAAATCTGAAATGATAGACTGTGTATAAGATCCGCCTGTGCATGCAGAAAATCCCTGACCTGACCCAGGAGACACAACAATAGCACCTTCCTTAAACATAACCATACCGTAAAGTTCTTCTGTTGGCCTTATCCTACCTGTGATGTGAAAAAGTGTGATAATAGAAGAATAATCTCTGCAATGTTTCAATTACAGAAATTCAGGCTCGTAATATGGCATGACTTCATTTTTTAAAAAGGCAGGTTAAAATTAAATGTTACAAATATGATTAACACCCAGCACATGCTGACGCCATTGCTCCCTACCACACATTCCTTTATTACATGGGAGCTTCAAAAAGGTTATCAAAAGTTCACTGTGCCTATTTTTTGCTCTTTTTTAAGAAAAATATTCAAAATTAACCAATGTTCTTAACTTTAATTATAGTCACACGTATTTTAGAAATATTTTAGAGATATTTTTAGTTTATAACTGAATGACTAGTCCTGCCAATTCAAATTGATCCACTTAAACTAATACGAATATACTCACCATATTCATTACTTAAAATTAAAACACACGTAGGCTCCTCCTACCCCAAAAAGTATGTCTTTAAAAAATAAGATAGCCCACTGAAGTAGAAATGAGTGTTGTATGTTAAAATGACAACTACCCCCATCAAAAGCAAATACAGGTACACACACACAACACATACCTCCAGCTTTCTCACTGAATGTCAAGAACCATCACTTGAAAGGAAAGCATCTCAGTAACAGATTGGCACACTACTTGAATCCTGCAGACACCATTGCAGGGTGCTTTGCCAGAAGCTAATTCTTCTCTATGCAGGAGAACACATCCCCTATCATAATTTTCATTTTGTCCTAATAAATTTTAAGTCAGTTCTACTCAAAGAATCATTAAGTTTTGCTTATTAGTTGTTCAAACTTATGTTGGAAAAAGCTACTATGCCCCAAAAACTTTCTCTCTAAATGTAGAATTTTGCTTACTTAACAGATGGGATAGAGCACTTTACAAATAATTCCAAATTACATTGTGTTTGCATCCTACTTAAAGGAGACATTTCACAAAAATAAAATGCTGCATTTGATTAGTCTCTAACCTATTCAAGCTATTTAAGGATAGCTGAGTCAAGAGGACAATATCTTTGTTTTGGAGAAATGTAAGTTAATATTAGGCACATTTTTATTTTAATGTTACTATAAAACTCTCATTTTCATGTTAAGGCTGTGGTCTTTAGGATGCATTTGATTATTTTAAGTGTTTGCTGGAAATTTTATCATTCATCCAAGTTTTAGTTTGTTTGTTCACGTGAATAAAAAATGTAGTCTGGACTGAAATTTGAGTTGGTGTGATGTTGCCAGCTTCTAATTACAACATGTTTCCTCAAGGATTCATGACCTTTGAGAAAGTGTTAAGCATTATTGCTTTTTAGATTTTATTGAAGATTATCTGTATTTCATATATGTGAGAATTCAATTAAAATGTTCCAAAATAATTTTTATTGATAGATACAAACAAAAAATATAACTACTCTTGTACTGTAAAGCAAGACTCTATTGGAAGCTACTATTTTACTAACAAGTTTACAGGTAAAAATACATCAATTTAGAGAGACTAGATTCAGATATATAAGAAGAGAGAGTTGATTCCCTAAGCCAGAGTTCTTGGCCTTCAACTTAAACAGCACCGAGCATGTGACTAGAAAGCTGCCAAGAACCTAAAATGCCTTTCATCTCTATCACTTTATATTTATCTGGGACTCTATTTCATTCTTCTCTTTCTTCCTCTTCCTCTTTCTCTCTCTCTCCCCCTCTATCTTTTAAAATAACACCCTCTTCTTTCCCATTCTCAAGAAAGAATACTCTTTAAATACTCTTAAAAGACAAGTTTCCATATTATAGTCCATTATACAGAAAAAAACCCAGATTACCTTTATAAACCCAAGTGTGAGGTCTGATGGGACCATGATAGTAGCTTTGCTCCTGTCTTATTTTGTTCAGTCTGCTATAACAAAATACAAGAAACTTGGCGGCTAGTAAGCAACAACTATTTCTCACTGTTCTGGAAGCTAGGAAGTCCAAGGTCAAGGCACAGGCAGATTTGGTTTCTGGTGAGGACCTGTGTCCTAGATAGCTATCTTTGGCTGTAGCCTCACACGGTGGAAGAAGGGCAAGGGGGTTCTCTTTTATAAGGGCACTAGTCTTATTTGTGAGGATTCCTCATACCACCTTTTTGGGGGTTAAATTTCAAAATAAGAATTTGGGGCAGACATAAGCATTCAGAACATAACATTCTACCCCTGACTCCCCAAAATTCATGTTTTTCTGGCATTCAACAGACATGAACTCCCTGTCAATGACCCCAAAAGTCATAACTTATTCCAGTATCAACTCAAAATCTAAAGTACAAAGTCTCATCTTTTGAGGAAAAGCCTTATCTAAATATCACATAAATCGGAAATAAATGAGACTCAAAGTGTGATTCATTCTGAAGCAAATTGCCCTAGAACTGTGAACCTATGAAACCAAACATGTTATGTGCTTCCAAAATACAATGGCGGGACAAACACAGGATAAACATTTCCATTCCAAAATGGAGAAATAGGAAAGTGGAAAAGTGTGTCATGTCCCAAGGAGATCCAAGAACATAGTTTGAGAATAATCTTCTTCGGCTTTGTGCTCTTCCCTCTAGACCCACTGTAGACGGAGTCCCACCTTCTGGACCTACTAGGACAGAGGATGGACCCCCAAGGCTCTACACAGCTCTGCACCTGTGGCTTTGAGTGATCCTGAACTCTAAAGAGGCTCTGTGCCTAGACACCACTCCTGTGGGGCATTTCTCTGTGATGATGTCACCTCTGCTGTGGCTCTGGGTCTGGAATAGCCTGCCAGAGGCTGTACGGGTCAGAGGTCCTGACGGAAGTCCCACCTCCAGCGCTCCACTGAGCATTGCCACGATAGGGGTTCCCTGCAGTAGCCTCACGGGTTTGCCAGAGCTCTTGCACTCTGGGTCTGTGTTGGGAGGGGCAGATCCAATAATCTCCAAAAATGCCTTTTGGAGTAATTTTTCCTTTGCCAAGATGAATAGCTCTTAGGTCCTATTGAGAAAGCTCATCTGTACAAATCTCCTTGTCAAATTGCCAAACTCTCTGCGTTCCTCTCCTGAACATGCTTCCTCTTTTTTTTCCAATATATATGTGCTGAGAATTTTCCAAATATTTAAGCTCTGTTTTATTTTGATTAACAGTTTCATCTTTAAATTATTTCTGTCTTCTAGTAGTTTCTACAAAAGGTCAAGAGAAGTCAAACTGCACTTTCAACACTTTGCTTAGAAATTTGTTCAGCCAAATGTCCAATTTCATTGCTCACAACTTCTACCTTCCACAAAACACTAGACCATGAATGTAATTTAGCCAAGTCTTTACCACTTATAGCAAGGATCACCTTTCCCCAGTTTCCAATAACATATCCCTTATTTCCAACTGAGACCTTATCAAAATGACTTTTACTGCCTAAATGTCTAGCAGTATTCTGTTCTCTACCACTTAGGCATTCTCTAAGAACATTGAAGTTCTTTCTACAGTGCTCCTCTTTTATATCTGAGATCTCACCAGACCCTTTTATAATAGCTTATTCACACCAGTGTAGGCCTTTCTAGCATGCACAATACGAATTCTGCGAACTGCTACCACTTATAAAGCTGCTTCTACCTTTATACATACTTGTTACAGCTGCACCCCTATTTCTCAGTACCCATTTTCTTTCTTAATCCATTCAGGCTGCTGCAACAAAATGCCAGAGACTGAATAGCTCATAAACAATAGATATTTATATCTCATCGTTCTGGAGACAAATCTAATAGCAAAGCCCCAACAGATTCAGTGTCTGGTGAAATCCTGCTTCCTCATAGAACACAGCTTCTACCTGTGTCCTCATGGCACATGGCAGACGAGGCAGGGAAGCTCTTTGGGTCTCTGTTATAGGGCCACTAATCCCATTCATGACAGCTCCAGCCTCATGACCTAATCACCTCCCAAAGGCCACAGCTCTTCATATTATCACTTTGGAGGTTCATTTTCTAAATATGAATTTTGGGGTCATATAAACTTTTAGACCGCAGCAGCTTCGCAGACAATATTCTAGTGGGTATATTTGTTTTTTGTATCTGTATTTTGGGGAAAGGGAGGAATGTTACATTGAATTAACAAAGCTTATTCACTGAGGTGATACTATGGTGTTAAGTTTAAATGTCAAAAATGTTTGTTATACCTGTAAAAAGGGGAAAGAAAAAAATGAATATAAGTAAAATACTACAACTTCCAAGCCTTTTATTTTATTTCTATTTTTATTTCATTTATTTATAAATGATTTATACATAATGAAATAAAATGACCTGAAGTGTTTGGTTTGGTAAGTTTTGACAATAGGTTGCACCCATGTAACCAAAACTCAATGTAAAACATACAATTCTACAACCCAGAAAGTTTTTATTTGTGCCCCTTTCAGTCATTTTCTCCTCAGTACCTGATACAAACATTTTCTTATTTCTGTCAGCATAGAGTTTCTGTTCTTACCCTTCACCTACAGGGATACATTCATGCACCATTTATTTTTGTTCAACATAATATTTTTGAGATTCATTCATATTATTCTATTCATGAATAGTTCACTTATTTTTATTGCTGTATAGTATCCCATTATATAAATATTATTCAAATTGCTTATCTACTTACTATTTGTGGACACTTGGGTTATTTCCAGGCTTTATCTGTTATGAACAGAGCTGTTATGAACATATTTGTGTAGTTCTTTTTATGGACATTTTTTTCATACATTTGGAGCAATTACATAATTCTTTAGAGCTCTAAGAGAAATGCATAGAAGAGAGAAAAAATTTTCACCTAAATATAAGGACGGTTTTTGGAAGTAACCTACAATTACTCAAAGAAAGTAGTAAAATATCTTATGACCCAGATATTTATGCATCACTTAAAAGAATCAAATAAAAACCAAATAAGGTTCAGAAAGCAGAACATATTTTTGTATTGGTGGGTATTAGGCTAGTTTACCTTCTTTGTACTCTTCCAGCTCTACTATCCTAAAGTGGCAGGATTTTTTTTTTTTTTTTTTTTAGATTTTTTATTTATTTATTTGACAGGGAGAGATCACAAGTAGGCAGAGAGGCAGGCAGAGACAGTGAGAAGGAAGCAGGCTCCCTGCCGAGCAGAGAGCCCGATGCGGGACTCGATCCCAGGACGCTGAGATCACGACCCAAGCCGAAGGCAGCGGCCTAAACCACTGAGCCACCCAGGCGCCCCCTAAAGTGGCAGGATTATGCTGTAGTACATTTCATAGATTCAGTTCATTTAGCTGGTGCTCTAAAACAGGTAATTTCTCTAATGCAAATCATATGTTTTATAGGCAAGGAAACTGAGACACAAAAATATTAAAAGAATACAATTTGAATGTTGACCATATTGAGAGGAAATTTATACTTACACACTGAATTTGGAGGGAAATAGTGATTGCTACATACAAATTAGCATACATTAGACTTTCCAAGGAGAATACGTTTTTGCAATGTTGAAGTATCCTTTTTTCCATAAAGAAATGACATGATTTTTGAATGCTAAGTGATACTCTATTTCAGTAAATAACACAGTCTTATTTTTTTTTTTAGAGATTGCCACAAATTTAACCTTGAAGACTGCATTTTACAAGGTTCACCAATATTGTAATATTGTAATATGCAATTCCTCAGGCGTTTTTAGCACACCACTGATATGCATCGACAGATATTATTTATCAGTGTTTCCTTTAAAAGAAAGAAAAAAATAATTCCCAGTGGATCCTATAAACCACGTAAATAAAACTGGTATCTATGAAAGTATTGAATCATGATTTGCTAAACTCAAAAGTTTTTATTTTCTTCCCACAGCACCATACTGTAGAGTGTTATTTAACAAAGTGACTTTGGTCTGTGTGAATGTCCTTTCAAAATGTTCTAGTAATGTGGTTTAGCAGCAGGACTTTTGCCACAGACTCAAACTAAACTGGAGAACTCTAAAAAAGTGCAATTGTTCTGTGAGAGTCCTCTGTAGGAAGTAGAAATGAACAATGTGTTGAAATGTAAATTTCCTTCAGATTCTTACAAATCCTGCTCTACAGGGATTTCAGTTTTCAAAGGTACCTTCTGTATTTACTACTCCACTTGTTAAATTGTAACTCCCTGGGCCAAGATTTGTAAATGATCAGAGAACTCTCACCATAGGGCTAATTCGGGCATGTTACATTGTACCTCTTTCAACTTAGTACTAAAATACTGTATTTGGACAGTGATGTGGAAGAGATTGTAAAAACACACCTTTTAAAATGTTCCTAATGGCTTGATATTATAGAAAAGTTAATAACCAGAACCGTTTTTAAGATAGAAGACAAGGATACATCCCATTTTATGTCATTCTCTTCAGCCTCCACAGTGCAATCCAAAGTATTTATAAAAATCAGCCAAAATAAACATGGGGAGCAATTTTGAATTTGAAAATAAATTAAAAGGCAAACCTTAAGAATTATATCTTGTTCTCAGCTGCAATAATGATGGGGCATACTGCACTGGTTGATCGTAAAATTTCTTTGAACCTTGGATAACTCTTCTGAGCATTAGATGCTATAGGTAATTTTATCCCCTACTGGATGAATTTACCATATATAATGCTTATTATCTGTACTTTAGATTAGTGGATTTCTAAAAGTGTTTCTCAGAACCGTAAGGGCTAGGGGCACCTTAGCTCAGTCGGATGAACTTCTGACCCTTGGTCTTTAGCTCAGGCATCATCTCAGGGTCCTGGGATCCAGCCTTGCATTAGACTCTGCTCAGAGGGGAGTCTGCCTGTCCCTCTCCCTCTGCCACCTCCTCCCAACCCACTTGTGTGCACTCTCTCTCTCTCTCTCAAATAAATAAATAAAATCTTAAAAAAACAAAACAAAACAAAACCTTCTGGTGTATGAGAGGAAGGAGGATTTTCTTCCCTTCCAATATAATTCCCTCCTATCAGCCAGATAAATCTGCTTTATATTATAGTATTTCTACATAAAAAGAAAATTATATAGTGAATATACACATATATACTGTATATACATATACACATACACACACGCACACCAATTGGGTATGAGTTTACTATTATAGGGCCAAGGACAGGCCACCCCAAGATGGGTCACTCTGGCATGAAGGTTATTTTGAGCAGAAGACACTTGGGACCCTGTGGCCTCAAGACAAACTTTTAACTACACAGAAGATCTAAATCCTGGAGGAGGTATCTTTCCCAGCATAAGGGTTATTAGCAGAGATAAATTTCATCTGAGTGGCCCATCTGTATGACAGGGCAAACACTTAATTACCAAATATTTGCTCTCATTCATCTCACCCTGGAAAGTGCCTTCCTCGAATTTGAAGTCCCAGATCCCTACCTCCTTCACCTTAGTTCGGGATGACGTATGTACATCATCTTGCCTGACTGTCTCTGGAATTTTCATACCTGTGTCGATTCCCTGTACATGCAAATTAAATTCAATCTTGTCCTGTTAATCTTTCATATTAGTTTGACTCTTAGACCAGCTAGAAGGACTTGAAGGGGACAGGGCATTCTTGGTCCCCAACAATATTCCAACTACAATATGAGTGCACCAGACAATCACTTTGATACTTCATTATAAACTTAGGAAGTTCTCTAATTATAGAGAAAAAAAATCTACATCTAAATTAATACCCATATCTGTGTGTCTGGGCTTCACTTACTAATTGAAGAACTGCAATTCCTTTGTTGTTGTGATGATGCTTCCATTGTCATCTATAGCTTGTGTCTGCTGTGCATGATGTGAGAAATAGCTCGCGTTTGCTGTGCTTGAAGCCATGGAGCTTTTGAAAAGCAGACACAACTGGATTTATGGTATAAAGGTGTAATTTTTTGGCACTGTTCCATGAGCAGAATATAGAGTGTCAATTGTGGAAGCCTGGAAAACCACTGCCAGACTACATCAACTATGCAGGCAGGAGATGGAAGACATTGAATAGTGTCGCATTATTGAGAGTGATGAACAGTAGTCACGTTATGTATGTTAAGTATATATTTTCATAATAGGAAAAATTGATTGGATTGAAAAATTGACTGGAAGGAAAATGTGACTGGATTTCCAAGAGATTAAATATGGCATGTGGCAGTATTAGAGTTCCTGGGAGGTAAAATTGTGTGGCACATATACTGAACATAGAAAAACTAGGACTTGATAGGTGTGGTAGATAAGGAGTAGAAGCCTGTAAAGGTAATGTTTAGTGGGGAGAAAAAAAAAATCTTAGTGGATGATGGTAACATTAACAGACTATGAAAGCTGGTAAAAAAGCTTTACAGGGCGAAGTTTATTTGTTTATTTGTAACTAAATCTTTACCAAAAATCTTAGTTGATCTATCTAATAGGGTTGCATCAATTAGCTATAGTTTTGTTTTTTTTTTTTCTCCTTTTTAAATCCCACATTTACTGGCTTAAAAAACATTTTTAAAAATTACTATGATAGCCTCCTAGGTCCTGGGGTAGGAGTCTGGTAGAACTGGCCGGGCTCAGTTGATTTCAGCTGGGCTGTCTTGCATCTGCGGGTTGTTTGGTTGGTGGTACATTTTAAAAATGAGCAGTTTTCCTTGCAGCAGTGGAACTGGCTGAAGGTAAAAATGCAGGAAGTCTGACCAGAAAATAGCAATAAGTAAAGAAATAATAAAAATCAGAGTCAGAAGACAAGGCAATATATATTTTTGGTATTCTTGCTCATATGCCAGACCTAGGTATTTGAAATATATGAGATTCCAATTTTAATAAAGAGAGCATTACTTAAAGATTATATATTTAATATTCAAGAGTAAGTCCCTTGTTTAAAATGTAGCTTTTGGGAAATAAACTAAATAAAAATTACATTATTTGGAATCCCCAGAAGACTGAGAAGATTTTGTTTTATTTTTAATTCTTTCCCATGGCCATATTTAAATTAAAAAATATATAGATCTTGTACAATTCTTTAATAAGCTGTACATTCTCAAAACACACAGACACACACACAGACAGATACACATATACTCTGAGGCAGTCACAAGATTTTTTTTAAAGATTTTTTATTTATTTATTTGTCAGAGAGAGTGAGCACAGGCAGACAGAGAGGCAGGCAGAGGCAGAGGGAGAAGCGGGCTCCCTGCTGAGCAAGGAGCCCAATGTGGGACTCGATCCCAGGACCCTGGGATCATGATATGAGCCGAAGGCAGCCGCTCAACCAACTGAGCCACCCAGGTGTCCTGGCAGTCACAAGATTTTTTTATGCCCTCTGATAAAGCTTCTCTGAATTTTAAAAGTACAATATGTTATCAAAATTAAAAAAAAAAAACTGTAAAGATAAAGGCTTTGAATTTATCTCTTAAAAGAAGAGAACAATTTTCATCATTTGTTAATAGAAAAGTAAGTCTCCAGTATTTTCCTCTTCAATACATCCTTTCCTCTAATATCTTCCCCAAAACACAGTGACTTCAAACAACTATTTACTAAGGTCATGATTCATAGGTTCCTTCTGCCAGTTTTATTGAGCTATAGTTGACATATGACATTGTATTAGTTAAAAGGATACAACATAATGATTTGATATGTTTATACATTGAAAATGAGGACCATGGTAAGTTTTGTTAACATCCATCACCTCATGTAGTTGCAATTATTTTTTTCTGTTATTAGACCTTTGAAGATCTCTCTTAGCAACTACATTACATCCTCGGACCTTACTCATCTTATAATGGAAATTTGTTCACCTTCCCCTATTTGCCCCACCTGCCATCTCCTAACTCTGGCAACCACTAATTTGTTCACTGTTCTATAGCATCGGTTCTTTACATTCCATAGATATGTGAGATCATTCAGTATTAGTCTTTCTTTGCCTGGTTTATTTCACTTAGCATTTGTCCTATCTTTGACTTTGACAATTTAATTAGAATATGTCTCAGTATAGTCCTTTCTTGGTTCAACCTGTTTGGGATCTGTGGAGCCTCGTGAATCTAGATGTCTAATTTTCTCCCCAGGTGTGAGAAGTTTTCAGCCATTATTGTTTTAAATACACTTTCTGTCCTTTTTCTCTTCTCCTTTTGAGATTCCCATAATGTCTCTTTTATTTGTGTCCTCTAAGTCCTGTAGGATTTGTTTACTTTTTTTTTTTCTGTTTTGCTTCACTAACTTAATGTCAAATGACTTGTTTTTGAGTTATAGTTTCTTCAGCTTCATCAAGTATGTTAGTGAAGCTCTTAGTGGAGGTCTTCAGCCATTGAATTCTTTAATTCTAGGGTTTCTGTTTGCTTTTTATTATTTCTATTTTTTTTTGTTTTTGTTAAACTTCTCATCTTTTTTGTGATTGTTAAACTTCTCATTCTGTTCATGCATTGTTTTCCTACTTTTGTTTAGTTGTCTGTGTGTTCTTTTAATTCATTATTTCTTTAAGAAGATTATTCTGAATTCTTTGTCAGACAGTTTATAGATCTCCATTTTATTGGACTTTAATTTCCTTTGTCATACTTACCTGATTTTCATGACTCTTGAAAGATATGCATGGCACACTACCTGTTTTTGTGAACAAACTTTATTGAAACAGCCACACCCATTCTCTTATGTATCATTTACAACTGACTTTGTAACAGCAGAATTAAGTAGTTGAAAGTGACAGAAAGCAGATGTTTGTAAACCTTATATGTTTACAGCTGGTCCTTTAGGAAAAAAAAGTGTTGACTCCAATCTATAGACATGCTTCCCATCTGTTTTTCCCATTGCTGTAGGTACATGCTGTTTCCCCTTTCAGGAAAATGAGTCTACTTTACCTTTCCTTGAAACTGAGCTGGACTTGTGAATTTTTTAATCAGTAAAATATGGTGAAAGTGATAATTAGACCATGAGCATTTAAAAAGACTGATAGTTTCTCTTTTCACTGTCTTAGATTTCTGATACATCAAGAATTCTAGGTTATTCTGTTGCAGAGATAATTGGAGTAGAACTAAGGTACTTCAGCTAACAGCCAACCATATGTGATCCCCAGATGAATATGAACCTATGGTTGACCCAGCCAGCAGCATGTTGAACAGAATGACCCAGCTGAGTTTGGCCGACAATCCAAAGAAATGTAGGAAATAATAAACCTTTATTATTTTAAGCCAGTAAATATTGTGGTAGTTTATAATTCATCAATATGTAACTGACACTTAATACATAGAATTGTGGTGTTATAACAACAAAAGTCTAAAACATTGATTTTAGCTTTGGGTCTGGCAACAAGCATAAGCTAGAAGAAAGTGAGTAGATTTCGAGAAAACTGGAAGAGCAGTGAGGTAAGTGTTTCTGGGAGAAAGTGACCATTTTAGTTGTACTTCCATAGTTTTATACCTAGCAAGACCCTTCTAATATTCCCTGAGATCTCCCATTTGTACAATTTGCTTTTCAAATCTTCTTCTGTCTTTGATTCTTTTGCATTTCTGGAACGTTTCATTTAAAGTTGGTCAAAATAAAGAGAGATCAATTTGCTACAAAACTGATGGTAATTTTTGTTTTCCAGAATGTTCTTGGTAATGTTAGACTAGTACTTTTATATTTAAAACAGAAACCTGGTCAACTTTTACAATACAAGTTCTATGATTTTAGATCTCAGTGCTATGGAATTTTTTCTTCATAGTGTCTTCTGTTTAGTAAAGCAGCTCAATATAAGGTCACTTTTTCTTAATCAATTTTTTTGACTAATGTATAAATTTAGATATGACTACGTGACTATTTCTGGTCTTATTGCAGGACCCTGGCAAATAGTGGAAGAATTCTACTAGAAAGAGTGGAGGAGTTGTCATTCTGTCAGCTGGCTTTTTTTTATTTCCTAGGGGGGTGGGCTGTTCTTGCCTGAAGTCTTCTAGGGTAGTGACTTTTAAATTCTAATACTCTGGTGAAGGGATTCCAATGAAAAAGCTCCAAATATATCCAATAGTTTTCTGTTTATTTCTTTAAATTAAGTATTTTAATTTGGTTTGCCCCAAAATCTGTTTTACTTATAGGTAGTACGGTGATTTTATATTGTTACAATTTAGCTAAGATGGAATTACATTTCTCAGAAGTTTCTTTTTTGCATACTTCAAGGTTAGCATAGGCCATAGGAAATATTTATATGAAATTGAAAAGACAGAGGCAAAATAGAGCCATCACATTTTTAAGGTTGATGCTGGGTGCCAGGCACTCTCGTACTTTGTACACATTGTCACAGCACTCTTGGCTTATCTTGTAGTCAGAGGCAACAGCTGGCCCCTCAGCTTTCGAAGCTCTCACAGATCCCTGTTCAGTTTCCCTGAGTTCTAAGTCAGAAGTGTGAGAAGCTCCTGGTAAGTGGTGCCATTTCCGCAGCCCCTGCGAACTCTGGCTGGTGACACAGAGGTTCATGAGGTTCTCATGAGTTCCAGTTTGTCCTCACACTCACCTCCTTCACATCCAACTTTTTATCCCTTCTAAGAAATTCTACTGACTGACAGAGACATCAATTCCAACAGGATACCCAGGTGGAACAGTCTTCAGTAGAATTATTTAACAGCTTTCACAATTACCTAAAGTGTAATCACTTCCTATAATATGTCCCTTCTTCCATATCACTCATAACCACTCTGCTTCCTTTAGCAAAAGACAATGGCTGAGTGTGAGCCCTTTAGGATTCAACTTTTGAGTTAGCATTTAACATTTAAACTCTTACTGGTCTTATGACCGTTGGCAAATCCCTTAATCTTTCTCTGCCTCAGTTTTTGCACTGGAAAAATAGTGATGACCATATTATAGCCACGTGGACCTGTTGCATCAGTTAATATGTTTAAGTACTTAAAATGTAATTGGTGTTATTTATTATTACTTACTTATCATGAAACTATTTTGTTTCAAGAAGAAGATAGAATGAATTAACTTTGGGTCCTCCTTCAGTTTGTTTAAATCTTCCCAATGCTTGTGTAATGATAAATATGTTAAAATCCTCATTTCCATTCCAATGATTATTGTTTCCTATAGTTTCATATTTAATTGCTTATATTAATGAACATTTGAAATAGAGAGATACAACCATTTGAGCTAAAGTTGCTATCTATCCCCAAAGTAGAAAACCTGTGGTCTCTCCAAAATTTAGCACCTTGTGTAGCACACAGTAGGCATTCAACATGTTTTTCAATGAGTTAATAGATTATTCCATTTGAAATTTTATAATAATATACTAATATCTCCAGTTTATATTTAAAGATTTTATTTATTTATTTGTCAGAGAGAGTGAGCACAGGCAGAGTGAGAGGCAGGCAGAGGCAGAGGGAGAAGCAGGCTTCCTGCTGAGCAAGGAGCCCGATGTGGGACTCCATCCCAGGACCCTGGGATCATGACCTGAGCTGAAGGCAGCCGCTTAACCAACTGAGCCACCCAGGCATCCCTCCAGTTTATATTTAAGAAAAAATGTGCAAGTATTTAATTTTTTTCATTCAAAAATAAAGTTTAATAATCATTTTTTACTGTCCCAATTGATTAAACAAAGAGTCTCTGTGTTTACATCTTTATATCATTCTACCTGTATCATTCTCTATGCCTTTGAAAATGACTTGAGGCACACTTCAGATTCTGTAGCACAAATATGAAAGTCACGGGATTTGTTGAATATCGCTTCTGAAATCAAGAGGAAGGGTAATTATATCCTTACACATAGCTCAAAGATACCCCTAGAAGGTTGGTTGACTAAATTAATCATAAATTTCCAAAAGCTACCTATAGGGGTAGCTATGAGTTATTCCAAGTGAACTGGTCAACTGGATAAGATTTCAGTAATTTCTTAGATAAATGCACTTAACTACAGATATTTATTAATATTGAATAGGACCATCTAATAAACAATATTACCTGTGTTAACTGTATATAAAATGAATTTCTTATCAGTTGATTTAACAACCTTCATCAGTTAGTTTGAGGAATGGTTGTCCTCTGTTGAGACAGTATTAATGCCCTGACAGATTACCAGTGAGGATGGGGCAACGACTTAATATCTCACACCACAGAAGAGGAAACTAAAGCTTGGTGGTTTAGTGATTACTGAGTTAGTCTCGTGGTTGATACCCTAGCATCCATATTTCCCTTCTCCTACCGAGAGCATATGGGTTTTACACTGAGTCAAATTAAACTCTCCTATTCTTTGTCTGTGGTATAGGTATGATTCACCTACTTCTGATCACAGTGAAAGTCCAAATGACTTAAGTCAAGTTCTTATTGATCAGGGTGTTTTATACTGGTTTGGGTTTATTTCCCAATTTAACCCAAAGAGATTGAGGTGACTGGCATGCTTATGCTATGCAGTTGGGAAATCTTACAGCATATTTGTTTTTCCCTTTGTTTGTTTTCTTTCAATGAGGAAGGAAGCATGAGATTAAGTTGTCTCACTTGGTAAAGCAGAGTGGAGAGCATCACCTCCACATAGATTTGCAGCTCTGATGAAACCATACCTTCTGAATCACCTAGTCTTGGAACCAGCCTTCTTCTGTACTCTTATAAGATTCAAGATTTTTCTTCTTAATTTCCATTTGAAATATTTTGTACCTGTTTTTATCTTATTTTATTAGTTCAGGAAAGTTTCTTCTCACTTGTTGTAAGCAGAATTATGACCCCACGTAGATATCAGTTCCCAATCTCTGGTACCTATAAGTATCACCTTATAAGGAAAAAAAAATGGTTTGAATAGATTAAAGTAGGGATCTTGAGTTGGAAAGATTATCCTAGATTATCCTAACTATCCTAACTAACCCAGGCCCTAACTGCAATCAGAATGGTCTAAGATAGGCAGAGGAACATTAGACAGACAGAAGAGAAGAAGGTAGGTGAAAATGAACAGATAGAAATTGAATTGGTGCATCGGAAGCCAAGATAGCATGCAGCCAACTGAACCTGGAAGAGGCAGGAAACGGATTCTCCCCGAGAGCCTTCAGAAGGAGTGGGACACTAGAGACACCTTGATTTGGGCCCAGTGATACTGATTTTGGATGTCTGGCCTCTAGAACTGTGAGGCACTAAATTTCTGTTTGTGATAATTTACTACAAAATTTGTACTAATTTGACAAGACAGCCAAGAGAATACAATACACTTAGATCAAATAAAGATCTAACATCATGGACTTTGTTCCACGATTCATCAAAGGAAATAGGATACAGACAACAGACACAAATACTGTTCAAAACCATTCTGTTTCCTATATATATAAATATTTTGAGACATCCCCTTGTTTCTGATAAATATCTTTATCTGGTGCTCTCCTTCCCTCCTTCCCTCCCTCCCTCCCTTTCTTCTTTCTTTCATCCTTCCTTTCTCTCTTTCCTCCTTTCTTTCATCTTTTGTTAGATAGAGAAAGAATATTGAAGGGCAAGAAAGTTGTCTGCGTTGGCCTCATACTAATTTGGTTTTGTTTGTAAGATAGTTTGATGTACTGTTGCTATTGTGGTGTCCCTTTAGGATTTCAATCTTCCGTTTTATTCTGTACCATCTTTGTTTCTCAATGCTCAAATTATAGTTTTGACTTGCTTCAAAATTTGTAACTTTCTAAATCCCTAAGAGATCAAAAGAGTACTGTGTTTGTTTACACCTCAATGTCAGTCTCGCCTATCCACCATTCTTGACGCTTCTGAATGTGCTTGAAGCACACTTCAAATTCTGCAGCACAAATATGAACTTGAATACATTTACAAGGAAAAAAGAAGCATATTCAGCACCATTTGGTTTCATTAAAATACATGCACGCAAACTGATTTTTCATGAATTTTCATTAGCATTTTCAGTACCCATTAGTTGTATTTTTGATGGAAAATTTGGATGGAGAGCTGAGATACTAAGTTTAAACAGTTAATTTCTGTGATTTTTTCTAGCTTATATATCACATAAAAATACAGTAAAAACATGTTAAAATACTTCTTATTTAGTTTGGGGGGAAATAAAATAACAAAATGTTCAAAAAATGAAAATCCTTGTGGTTGTATTAAGGTGTGTATTTTATGTTCTTATTATTTATTTTTTATGGTAACTAAAATGTGTTTATTTGTTCACTAATAATGACATTTTTACATTTCTAAAATGTGGCATGTAATCTTTTCAACCACACTGGCCTTTTTTGAGTTTTGGTTCCTTGAACATGCCAAACATATCCTCTTCAGGACCACTGTGACTGCTGTTCTCTTTATTTAAACTATATCCCCCAAACCTGTCTCTGGTTCCTTTCCTCACTTATGAAAATGTCATTTTCACCACAAAGAACTTCTCTGAACAGCCTATCTATAATATTCTCCATTTCTCTCTATCTCCTTATCCCTGCTTTATATTTTCTTTTCACTTACACCATATATTTGTTATTTTTTTAGTCTGTCTGCTTACCCTCCTGCACCCTCCTGTTCCTACTTGCCTGCACCATGTGGCAAACATGGTTGGCTGCTTTGCATACTCCTATGTTCCCCAAACCTAAAACAACTGGGACAACTTGGGGGCTCAATAATTTTTGTTGAATCAATAAAATAATAGCTACGTAAAAATGTATTTAAATATTTAATATGAATCTATGTATATAGATCAAGATAACAAATTTATCCTCTTCTGTTGACTTCCATCTTCATGTCATGTGTTGTAAATGGTGTTGGAGCCTGACAGAGAGATATCCCTGCCTAAGGGCATTTACCTCCATCCTGCCTCAGTGCAAAATACCAACATTAATTTTGTGCTTATCCTTCTGTGTATTTTTTTTTTAAGATTTTATTTATTTATTTGACAGACAGAGATCACAAGTAGGCAGAGAGGCAGGCAGAGAGAGAGGAGGAAGCAGACTCCCCGCTTGAGCAGAGGGCCTGATGTGGGGCTCGATCCCAGAACCCTGAATCATGACCTGAGCTGAAGGCAGAGGCTTTAACCCACTGAGCCACCCAGGCACCCCATGTTTTCTTAAGTTTAATCATCCACCCAATGTATAGTACTTTCTTACATATTTTTCAATATTGTAGAAATAGTGTAAGGGTGCATGTATCATTTTTTTTTCTTCCCTGTACTTGCTTTTTCTCCCTTAAACATTTTTAGTCTTTCTCAGATTGTTGTTGAAAATGGTTGTACCAGCTTACAACAGTATAAGATCCTTTTGTTTCTTATCTTTTTTTATTATCAGATTTTAATTTTGTTTATATAACATGTTAAATGGCAATTTGTTGCTTTTTTAATTTACCTTTCTCTGATTTCTGGTGAAGTAGACCATCATGTTATCGTTTTATTTACATTACACTTTTTCTTCCAAGAAATACCTCTAAATCAGCTGTATGTTTTGGTCCATTTTTTTTTTTTTTCTAATTTTTAAGAGAGCTTCCATATTCTGAGTAATACTTTTTTGGTAGTAAGCATTTCAAACAGCTGCTCTGAAATTGTCTTGTCTTGTAATTTTGTTTATGGCATCTTTTGTTATGCAGAATAATTTAATTTTTTTTAAAAGATTTATTTATTTGACAGACAGAGATCACAAGTAGGCAGAGAGGCAGGCAGAGAGAGAGGAGGAAGCAGGCTCCCTGCTGAGCAGAGAGCCCAACGTGGGGTTCGATCCCAGGACCCTGAGATCATGACCTGAGCCAAAGGCAGAGGCTTTAACCCACTGAGCCACCCAGGCGCCTCTAATTTAATTTTTATTACAAATATATTTTTATATATATTATGTTTTTTGGGTTATTTATGATGTGCCTAAGAAACCCTTGCCTGTTTTGTAATCAAAAGATATTTGTACACATTTTCTTCTAATTTAGTTTTCCTTTTTAATTCTTCATCACACCTGCAATAGTCAGGTTTGATGTGAAGTATGGAGCTAATTTATTTATTTGTATATGGATGACTAGTTGTTTCAGCACAACTTAATGATTTAATGAGTAGTCCAAACTCACCTGCTGATTCATAATGCTGCTTGGAAAAGTTTAAGTGTCTGTATGTGTGTAATTCTGTTTCAGGGTATTTATTTCCGATGGTTGAAGTATGGATCTCTGTTAGTATTACTGGACTTGAGTGCTTCATCCTTTTAGTATTCTTTGATGGATCTATCATCTTTTCCTCCATCTCTTAAGATATCTGGACTATTTTTCTCTTTTATTCTTTCATGTGGCTTTTAAAAGTTGTATGAGTTTCCATTAAGTTTGAATTTGTATTATACATTTAACTAAAATTCTTAAAAGACAAAGGATGACATTCCATAATAATGATCTCATTTGATTAATTAAAAATATATTAGGATAAGGTACTGTAATTTTCTTCACAGAATTTTTATTCACATTTAAATTTAATTTTAGCTTTATATTGAGATGATAAAAGTAAAGAGTCTATTGACCTATGGTTCTATTTAGACAGTTTGTATCCAAATCCTAAATTCTTTCCTTTATGTTTCATCTTGAAAAATTTAACATTACTGAACAATAGGTTGCTCATTTATAAAATAGAAGTAGTAAATGTGTCTACCCATAATGTTGTTGTAATGATTAAATAAAGTTATACATATAAATTGCTTTAGAATATCACTCACCACTGATCAAACACTCAATAATTATTTTTGGTCCATGCTGACATTCAGATGGTAGGAATTAGTATATGGCTAGCTTAAAACAAAAATTGGACTACTTCTAGAGTGTTGAAATGAGCTTCTACGGGTGCCTGGGTGGCCTAGTCCTTAAGCATCTGCCTTAGGCTCAGGTCATGATCCCAGGGTCCTGGGAGTGAGACCTGTATCTGGTTCCCTGCTCAGTGGGAAGCTTGCTTCTCCCTCTCCTACTCCTTCCGCTTGTGTTCCATCTCTCTCTCTGTCAAATAAATAAATGAAATCTTAAAAAAAAAGAAAGAAAGAAATGAGCTTCTATGCTGAACTCGTTAAATATACTACCACCACTCCAACCTTTTACTGCCTGTTTTTCTCCAAAATGTATTCATGTGCAACAACCAAAATGACTGACGACTCATGTCCTTCGTGATAAAGTTGGTGTGAATTGTGACTAGTCAGTACCCAATCAGAATATTAGGGATTTCATGATTCTTTTGCCACTGTGAATAATCTTTGTTGTTAAAATTGTGTAACACCATTAATTATTTTAGGTTGATCTTTAACCATGTAACAATAAAATTTTATCTTATTAACTACTAAACTCTATGTATTCACTTAAGTTTTTATGTTAAAAAATATATTCTCAAAAAGGACAATTTTGACTCCGTCGGTTCATATACCATTTATTCAACTATGCATTCATTTTGTCTGAATGGATTAACTACAATCTCGTAGTATAACATTTAATCAGAACAATTCTAGGGAATATTTTTGGTTTTTTCCCTGACTTCAGTGGGAATATTAATGTGTTTTAGGTAGGCTTTGATAGATTCATTATACTGCCAAGTGGCATTTATTTTTATGATTGAAAATTCAATTTAATTAAATATTGTTATTGACATATATTGAATCAGTCATATTATTCTTTTTTATTTTCTATTAATATGTTATAAGCCATCCTTAAATTACTTGATTCCCTTTCTGTATATGTACATATACACACTGCTAAATTCAACCTCACATAGATTATTTGAGATATTTTTATCTATATTTGTAAGTGAGCATTATTTTAATTTTTTTCTGGATTGTGAATAATGGTTTCATTTTCTTTTTTTCTTTTTTTTTTTTTTTTTTGGTCTCATTTTCTTTGTAAAAATTAAATCAATCAGTTTTTCCTATTTTTCTGCCTCTTAACCTGCATAATATTGAAATATTTTGATGGCTTTATTAACACTTAATGATAAAACTCTTTGGGCTTGGATTATTTGGAGCAGGCATAGTGAAAGTTGAATCTGATTTGAAATTCAATTTGAAAGTAATTATTGCTTTATCCATTTGTTATTGTTCTTGAGTAATTTTGATATTATATAGAAAGTTATTCAGATCATTTAAGCTTTTAAATTTATTGTTTAAAGTTGTTTTAGAATTATGATTTTTAAGATATCTGATTCATAAGTAATGATAAGCCATTCATGTCTGTTTTACTATTACATTCCATTTATTATCTATCATCTATCTATCCATCATCTTCTGTCTTTTGATGTATACATCCCATTATATCTATTTCTATGTCTATCATACATATATGTGTATTTATTTAAAGTAATATAATTCCATTATGTGTCATTAATTTTGTTTTATTAATTTCATTTTCATAGATGATGTATTTTAATCATGTTGCAAATAAAGTCTTTTTACACTTTTAAAATTTTTTTTGTTTTAAATTTTGGTTTCAAATATTTCTAAATATAGCAGAAATTATTTCTAAATATAGCAGAAATTATTTATTATTTCTAAATATATTTATATTTACATAATATTTAAATAATATTTAATAATATTAATATAATATTTAAATATATAATATATAATAATATTTAAATAATATTATTTCTAAATATATTTAGAAGTTATTTCTAAATATAGCAGAAATTATACATTTATAAAGTTTTTAAATAAATAAAAATTTTGAATACAGTTAAATTGTTTTTTCTTAATCTTATTTTTGAAACTGAGAATTTATCTAGCAAAACTCTGAGGCTGCTGCTGAGTTTTCTGATGTTTATTAACATTGGTTTACGTGAATTGTTCCCAATTCAAGCTATAAAAACTCAGGAAAATGTCCAAATAGCCCTCACTAGCTATAAAAAATAATTCTGTAAAAGCTAATAAAAATGTCTATATCACATAGTACATATATTTTGTATTAAAGATGTCATGACTCCTTCTCAGTGTTACCTTGTGCTAGCTCAGGATCTCATGATTTCCTTAAACAAAGATAAGTATTTGTTTCCTGTTATGAATGTACATTTTTACATTTAATATACCTAATTCTCAGAAAATAATAGTTCATTCCTATATTCTGTTGTCATTTTTTCTATTTTGAAAGGATGATTTGGCAATTTTTAAGCAAAATTTTAAAATCATTAATATTGTTGTACACACATACACAAACACACACACAGAATCTTAGGTATATTTAATTTTTTTTTTATTTAAATTTATTTATTTGTTAGAGAGAGAGCGAGCAAGCACAGGCAGACAGAGTGGCAGGCAGAGGCAGAGGGAGAAGCAGGCTCCCCGCTGAGCAAGGAGCCCGATGTGGGACTCAATCCCAGCACACTGGGATCATGACCTGAGCCGAAGGCAGCCGCTTTACCAACTGAGCCACCCAGGCGTCCCAGAATCTTAGGTATATTTGACTTAATTTCTTTCATGTTTGCCCTCAAAATTTTGTAAGAGATTAGGTGTAATCTTAGTAAAAAGACCAAGATTATTTGTTGTAGAATTTCTCCTCACCTTGTTACCTGTCTTTACCACAGAATATTCACTTTACAGATTTATCAAGAAATTATAAATTGCTAGTTTATCCATTAATGTTTTGTCATAAAAGCCTCTTGACAGCTAAATATTCTGCACAGTCTAACTGCTTGAATGTTATTTACTCATTCTATATTCTTTATGTATTTGTTTTAAGAAAATATTCATTAATTCAACAAATACCTTTTGAGCATTTATTTTGTGCTGGGCTCTTTTTTAGGTGCTTGGGGTACCTTTATAGGCATAATGAAGGTTTTGCCTCATGAAATTTACATACAAACTTGAATAAGGGGAGTTAGAAATAAAAACTAATAGAATAATTAATTATATAGACTATTAGAGGTTTAAATTAATGCTATGAAGGAAAAGAGAAAAAATGTAGAAGACATGGTTTTGGGGCAGACAAGGGAAAATAACATATTTGGATCGTTTGGGGCAGTGCTATTCGAAGTGTAATCCACAGCCCAGAGCTAGCCCATGGATTATTTGCCTCTAACTGTATCAGTTACCTCTCATACCATCAATGCTGGATGATTGCATATTCCAAAAGCAAATGGTTTAAGACAACTACAGTTCTGATGATCTAAGGCAGGTTTCATTAATCTTGTCTGGGTTTGCTTAGGCATCTGTGATAAACTAGAAAGTTGGTTAGAGTTTGGCTGGTATACAATGGGCTCATCTGGGAAATTTAGCTCTGCTAACGTTTCTCATATTTCCCCAGTAGACTAAACTGAGAATTTTCTCACAGAAAAGGAAGATGAACAAGGGAAGAAAGTCTGAAATTTTGGTTTTTATTTGTTTATTTGTTTGTTTTTTTAAGACTCTTCTTGAATTAAATTTATTCTTATCCTGTCAGCCAAAATAAGTCACATGGCTGAGACCAGAGTCAATGTGTTATGATTTGGCTAGAAAATCCACTTGTAAATTAAAATATATGTCAAAAAGTACTTGAACATAAGACATAAGATCATGGCCAGAATCTGATAGCTCTGATGCAAGTTAATGAGAAATAAATTACTTACTTGATCCATATGATCAAAATAATTATAATGTAGAGGTACTAATATTAACAGATAAAATAAGTGAATTCAATTTGTATCTATAAATATTTATTAGATGATAAACAACTAGATTGTAGATATTGAATGAATTAAAATATTTATTACAAGCAATTGCACTCCTGGGTATATATCCTAAAGATACAAACGTGGTGCTCCGAAGGGGCACGTGCACCCGAATGTTTATAGCAGCAATGTCCACAATAGCCAAACTGTGGAAAGAGCCTAGATGTCCATCAACAGATGAATGGATAAAGAAGTTGTGGTATATATACACAATGGAATACTATGCAGCCATTAAAAGACATGAAATCTTGCCATTTGCAACGACGTGGATGGAACTAGAGGGTATCATGCTTAGTGAAATAAGTCAATCGGAGAAAGACAACTATCATATGATCTCTTTGATATGAGGAAGTGGAGATGCAAGGCGGGGGGGTGTTGGGGGGAGGTAGGAAAAGAAAAAATGAAAAGATGGGATTGGGAGGGAGACAAACCATAAAAGACTCAATCTCAAGAAACAGACTGAGGGTTGCGGTGGGGAGGGGGGACGGGAGAGGGTGGTGGGGAAATGTACATTGGGGAGGGTATGGGCTATGATGAGTGCTGTGAAATGTGTAAACCTGACGATTCACAGACCTGTACCCCTGGGGATAAAAATACATTATATGTTTATTAAAATAAAAAAATTAAAAAAATATTTATTACAATAAGATGACTTTCTTTTAAAGAGAACTAGTAAAGCATTTCTGCAAAAAATTTTAATGTTGTGGGATGCCTGGGTGGTTCACTAGGTTAAGTGTCCAACTCTTGATTTTTGCTCAGGTCATGATCTCAAGGTTATGGGTAGAGCCATGTGTCAGGCTCAGCTGGGAATCTGAGATTTTCTCTCTCTCCCTCTCCCTCTGCCCTCTTCCCCAACTGTTCTCTCTCTCTCAAATAAATAAATAAATATTAAAAAAATGGTGTTATAATAGTGTCATAGGAGTGGAAAAATGGTGGAAAATTAATTCCAATGGAGTGGTCTTGAGAAGGAAATGGGAATTGAAGGTGACATTGAGAGATGGTATAGCACACCTTGAAAATCATCTAACTAGTACACGTTAATCTCATATCCTTTATGGTAAGAATCACAATTTGATTCAGACTGAGCTTGTTCTGGGAAAAACAAAACAAAACAACAACAAAAAACACGTTGTAGTTTTTCTGTTTCTCCAGGTAGTTATGCATGACATAGTCTTACCAATGAGGTGGAAGTGGTTGACTATAGCTCTAGAGCTTCAAGTAAGTTATAGACTTTTAGTTAAAAAGGAACCAACAATTATACTTAGAGAAGCACCAAAAAGAGTATTAAATTTAACAAAAAAACTTTCAAGAGCTCTTCACAGAAAGCTAGAAAACTTTGCTGAGAGAAATTAAAATAAGATCCAACTAAATGAAGTAGATATGTCAACTTCATGAAACGGAAGAATAAAATTGTTAAGATGTCAATACTACCAAAATCAATCTAATGAGTCAATGCAAATCTAGTTACTCCCCCCAAATTTTGGCAGATATTAATAAATTCATTCAAATATCTATATAATACAGTAAAGAATGTAGAAAAGCCAAACAATCTTGAGAAAAAAAAGAACTCCCTATTTTTAAGTTTCACAGAAAAAAGATAATATAAAATATTTTTGCAAACTTAAAATAGCAAAGTATTTGTGAGGATATGTAAAATATTAAACTTAAAAAATATAAATTGAAATTTAATGAAACTCCCATATGTCTGTGTGTTTATCAGATAGATAAGATAGATGATATAGATAGATGTAGCTCAATATAGATATGACAGATATGAATCTATAATATGTAATTAACTTTCATTAATCAATAAGGTAGCAATAATAGTAGTAAGAATAACATGAAGAAGAATGGCAAAAATCTTGGACAGGTATGTCACAATGAATATACACAAATAGCCAATATACACACAAAAATTTGCTCAGTCCCATTGGTCATCAGGGAAATATGAATGGAAACCACAATGCTATCCTAGTACCCTCTCAAAAGCATTACTAAAATTGCAAGTGACATGGTAAATATTTCAGAGGATGTGAGACAACTGAAACTCTCATATATTTCTTTTTTAATTAATTGATTGATTAATCGTTTTCTGTAGTATACCTGCCAAAAAAAATTATTAATGTACAATGTATTATTGGTTTCAGAAATATAGGTCTATGATTCATCAGTCTTATATAATAATTAGTGCTCATTACATCACATGCCCTCCTTAATGTCCATCACCCAGTTATACCATTCCTCACTCCCCTCCCTTCCAGCAACCCTCAGTTTTTTTCCTATAACAGTTTGTTTTTCTATAAGAGTCTCTAATGGTTTGTCTCTGGCTTCATCTTATTTTTTTTTCCACTCTTCCCCTATGATCCTCTTTTTGTTTCTTAAATTCTCCTTATTACTGAAATCATAAGACAATTGTCTTTCTCTGACTGTATTTGCTTAGCATATACCCTTTACTTCCAACTGCAATTTTGCAAATGGAAAGATTTTATTTTTGATGACTGTGTAATAGTCCATTCATGGAGTACACACACACACACACACACACACACACACACACACCCAATATTCTTTATCCATTCATCAGTCAATGGACAGCTGCACTCTTTCCATCATTTGGCTGTTGTGGGCATTGCTGCTATAGACATTGGGGTGCAGATGCCCCTTCAGATCACTACATTTGTATCTTTGGGATAAATAACCAGCAGTGCAATTGCTGGGTCTTAGGGTTGCTCTATTTTCAACTTTCTTAAGAACCTCCATATTGTTTTCCAGAGTGGCTGCACTCTGTGTAGCCACAGACTAGGAGGGTTCCCCTTCCTCTGCATCCTCACCAACATCTGTCATTTCCTGACTATTAATTTTAGCCATTTTGGCTGGGTGTGAGGTGGTATCTCATTGTGGTTTTGATTTGTATTTCCCTGATCCTGAGTGATGTTGAGCAGTTTTTCATGTGTCTGTTTGCCATTTGGATGTCTTCTTTGGAGAAATACCTGTTCATGACTTCTGTCCATTTCTTGATTGGATTGTGTATTCTTTGGATGTTGAGTTTGATAAATTCTTTACAGATTTTAGATACTAGCCCTTTATCTAATAAGACGTTTACAAATATCTTCTCCCATTCTGTCTGTTGTCTGTTGGTTTTGTCAACTGTTTCCTTTATTGTGCAAAAGCTTTTTATCTTGATGAAGTCCCAAAAGTTCATTTTTGCCTTTGTTTTCCTTGTATTTGGAGACATGTTTAGCAAAAAATTGCTGGGCCAAGGTCACAGACCTTGCTGCCTGTGTTCTCCTCTAGGATTTTGATGGATTCCTGCCTCATATTTAAGTCTTTCATCCATTTGAGTCCCTTCTTGTGTATGTCATAAGGAAATGGTCCATTTTCATTTTTCTGCATTTGACTGTCCAATTTTCCCAGCATCGTTTGTTGAAGAGGTTTTTTTCCCATTGAATATTCTTTCCAGCTTTGTTGAAGGTTTGTTGACCACAAAGCTGAGGGTTCATTTCTGGGTTCTCTATTCTGTTCCATTGATCTACATGTCTGTTTTTGTGCCAGTACCATACTGTCTTGATGAGTACAGCTTTATCATAATTTTGAAGTCCAGAATGGTGATGTCACCAGTTTGGGTTTTCTTTTTTCCACATTCCTTTGGCTATGCTGGGTCTTTTCTGGTTCTATATAAATTTTAGGATTATTTGTTGAAGCTCTCTGGAAAAAAGTTGATGGCATTTTGAAATGGATTGCATTGAACTTGTAGATTGCTCTAAGTAACATAGACATTTTAACAATATTCATTCTTCCAATCCATGAGCATGGGATATTTTTTCATTTCTTTCATGAGTATTCTTCCTCGATTTCTTTAATGAGTATTGTGTGGTTTTCTGACTGCAGATCCTTTGCCTTTTTGGTTAGGTTTATTCCTAGGTATCTTACGGGTTTTGGTGCAATTGTAAATGGGATGGACTCTTTAATTTCTCTTTCTTCTGTCTCATTGTTAGTGTATAGAAATGCAACTGATTTCTGTGCATTGATTTTTATATTCTGGCACCTTCCTGAATTTCTGTATGAGTTCTAACAGTTTTGGGGTGAAGTCTTTTGAGTTTTCCAAATGGATTATCATGTCACCTGCAAAGAGTAAAAGTTTAACTTTTTCTTTGGTGATTCGGATGCCTTTTATTTCTTTTTGTTGTCTGATTGCTGAGGCTAGGACTTCTTGTACTATGTTGAACAGTAGTTGTGATAGTGGACATCCTTGCCATGTTCCTGATATTAGAGGAAAAGTGTTTAGTTTTCCCCCATTGAGAATGATACTCTCTGTGGGCTTTTTGTATATGGCTATTATGATATTGATTTCCTCTATCCCTACACTGTGAAGAGTTTTAATCAAGAAAGGATGTTATAATTTATAAATGTATCATATGGTTCTTGCCCTTTATCTTATTTATGTGGTGTATCACATTGATTAATTTGCCAATGTTAAACCTCCTTTGAAATCCAGGAATAAATTCTACTTGTTTGTGGTGAATAATCCTTTTAATGTACTCTTAGATCCTATTGGCTCGTATCTTGGTGAGAATTTTTGCATCCATGTTCATCAGGAATATTGGATAACTCTCCTTTTTAGCGGGGTGTTTGTCTGGTTTTGAAATCAAGATAATGTTGGCCTCACAGAAAGAATTGGAAGTTTTCCTTCCATTTTTATATTTTGAAACAGCTTCAGAAGAATAAGTATTAACTCTTCTTTAAATGTTTGGTAGAATTCTTCTGAGATGCCATCTGGCCCTGGGCTCTTCTTTGTTGGGAGATTTTTTATTACTGCTTCAATTTCTTTGCTGGTTATGGGTCTGCTCAGGTTCAGTAGGGAATTTTAACACCCCTCTCACTGCAATGGACAGATCATCTAAGCAGAAGATCAACAAGGAATGAATGACACACTGGACCAGATCGACCTCACAGATATATTCAGAACACTCCATCCTAAAGCAACAGAATACACGTTCTTCTCAAGTGCACATGGAATATTCTCCAGAATAGATCACATCCTGGATCACAAATTGGGTCTCAACCAGTTCCAAAAGATTAGGATCTTTCCCTGCATATTTTTAGACCACAGTGCTTTAAAACTAGGATTCAATCACAAGAGGATATTTGGAAAGAACTCAAATATATGGAGGCTAAAGAATGAATGGGTCAACCAGGAAATTAAAGAAGAATTAAAAAAATCATGGGCACATATGAAAATGAAAACATAACTGCTCAAAATCTTTGGGATGCAGCAAAGGCCATCCTAAGAGAGAAGCAAATAGCAATAGAAGCCTTTCTCAAGAAACAAAGAAAGGTCTCAAATACACAACCTAACCTTACAACTAAATGAGCTGGAGAAAGAAAAACAAATAAAGTCTAAACCCAGCAGGAGAAGAGATATAACAAAGACTAGAGTGGAAATCAATGAAATAGAAACAAAAAGAACAGTAGAACAGATCAATGTAACTAGGAGCTGGTTCCTTGAAAGAATTAATAAGATTGATAACCCCCTGGCCAGACTTATCAAAAAGAAAACAGAGAAAGGACCCAAATAAATAAAATCATGAATGAAATGATGATTTCATCAGATGGGGCGCCTGGGTCGCTCAGTGGGTTAAAGCCTCTGCCTTCAGCTGAGGTCATGATCCCAGGGTCCTTGGATCCAGCCCCACTTTGGGCTCTCTGCTCTGCAGGGAGCCTGCTTCCTCCTCTCTCTCTGCCTACCTCTCTGCCTACTTGTGATCTCTCCATCAAATAAATAAATAAAATCTTAAAAAAAAAACATAAAAAAGGAAGAAAGAAATGGGGGAGACCACAACTGAGACTGAAGAAGTGCAAACAATTATAAGAACATATTATGGACAACTATATACCAACAAATTAGGGAGTCTGAAAGAAATGGATCCATTCATAGAGACATAGAAACTACCAAAACTGAAACAGGAAGAAACTCTCATATATTTCTAACTGGACTTAAGGAAAAGTAAGAAATTAGTAATTATACAGGGAAAATAAAGGGCTTCCTTGTGGTGTTTATTGGAAAATTTTAGATAACTAGAAATCTAGTTACTAATGATGTGTACTTTCAAAACATAAGTCATAAAATCAATCAATGACTTGCCCAGTAATCAAAATAAAGTCTAGGTCTTGAGAATGGCTCACAACGTCTTAGGCATATGAATTCTTATTTGACTATTCTCATTTTCTATCATTCTTCCTATTCACTATTCGTTGTATTCTAGCCATACTGATATGCATTTCCTTACACACTTTTTTTGCCTTGATTCGGGGCCTTTAGATATCTTATATTCTCTATTTAATATCTTTTCCCAGATCTCCATATGGTTTTCTGATTTCATTCATCGTTCTCCTTAAATTTCATCTTTACAGAAATAAGTTTCCTGGCATCTGTTCTTCATCATTTGATAGACTACTTATTCTACATATACATTATCACCACTCTTATCTGTTCTATAATTTGTTTGTATTGTCTTTCTTATCCTACTAGAATATAAGCTCCATGAGAGATTTTAACTCTTTCATTTACTGTTGCATTCTAATGACTATTGTTTGGCCCATAGTTATGTTTCATTAAGTGATTTTTGAACAAAGTGATGGGTGGTATTTCAGAGTTTGGCATCAGAGATAGTTTCTTTTCTAAGACATATGGTTAAAACTTTGTAACCATCAATACCTGTAATTTTTTTTTTTTATTATTTTTCACGTTTAATTTAAACACAAGATTTGTCTTCCTACATAATCTAACCCACAATATGGTCAAAGTAAATTATTATGAGGTAGCATCTGGACCATTTGTATTGATATTTTTAAAAATCATGAATATTCACATATTTTACCAAGGTTCTTAATTATCCTTAGCAGGTGTTTTCAATATACAAATCCTTCTCCATCACATATTTGGAATTTTATGGCAACTTACAGACTATTGAACATTTGGAGAAAATTGAGTACTGCAAGGCATGCACGGTTGTAACTCTTAGAGCTTTATTTGAGGTCGAATTTTATTTAGAAATGCCAAAAAAATAAATTGTTGATGATTAAGTTTAAGTCAATATTTCAGAGACATATTACCTCTTAATTAGAGAAGGAAAAGTAACTCACTCTTAAGAAATTATGTTCTATTTATGCAATGGAATTTGTAACATTGTTACCTATAGAACACCTTAGAATATTATGAACATGGCAACTGACATAGATATACATGATATAGATATCTTAGTTGTCTGAAATAGAAGATAACTTATGCTAATTAATATAAAAAATCAATTAGAGGGGTATCAAGTAGCTGCACACATTTGGGAGGAAATGAACAAACAAGCCCAAGAATAGGGTCCTGCATGTTGAAATGGTAATGTGTGGAAAACCATAATGAAACTGAGACATTGAGTCTCTAAATTCTGATGAATCTTCTTTTTCAGTGGAAGAGTTCTCCTAATCCACAGTAGAAGCAACTTTCCCATCTATAGCAAAATTTCCCTCCCCATCTCAAGAAGTGGCCCTCTTACCCCTGGTAGTATTGTCCTCTCCAATAGTATCTTCCTTTCCAATTCTGAGGGGATTATGAATTTTTTTATACCTAAAAAACTGTAATGATTTTTCCTGAGGCAGTTGCCAGGCTAGACAGTGTTGATTCTCCTAAGAATCCAGCCCTACCATTCCTCTTTGCCTCTAGAACTATAACTAGAACCAAATCCCAGCAGACTCCTAAACCTGGGGTACAGTATATGACCCATTAGTAGGTGTGTTACACTTCAAAAGAACCACTTGAGTTGTTGTTTTTTAGTATTATATATATTTGTGTGTGTGTATGTATATATATATACACATATTTAACATATATATTTGTATATATATAACATTATATAAATATATGTATATATTTGTATACACACAAAAATCAGAGGAACGTGTGTAGGAATGGATAATAAGACTGTGGGATAATGGTGTAAGGAATATAAAGTTAGACAGGCCAAACTTGAAAATACAGGCTCACTAAACAGAGATTTAGCATTTGTTTATTTTTGGTTGGCTGAAACATGGATTAAAAGGTGGCCCAGAGTGAATGAGTTAGAAATGTCATACCTATCTCTGTTTAATGCAGTGGAAGAGATCCAAAGGCTTAGGGAGATTGAAATATTAGAGTATATTTGTACATACTCATGTATACTATGAGGGTCCAGAGCATACTTTTCACCAATACTATCAGGATTAAATTTACGAGAGGAGCCCTGGCATCCTTGAGTAGCTCTGCGATTATTCCTCTCTTTAGGCCAGAAGACACGTGGGAGCTTCAGTCATCGAATTAGGAAACTTCAAGGCAGTGGCAATAATTAGATGCCTGGGTGGTAGGACCAAGCGCTGGCACTCAAATACTAAAGCTAAAGCAACAGAACAGTCTGACTTATGCAGACCTATAACCAGAAATGAGGTCCAGTGCTTAGAGGGTCTCCTTGGTCTTTGGAGGTACATATTTCTTTTTATTCTTTTTTTTTTTTTTTTAAGATTTTATTTATTTATTTGTCAGAGAGAGTGAGCACAGGCAGACAGAGAGGCAGGCAGAGGCAGAGGGAGAAGCAGGCTCCCCGCTGAGCAAGGAGCCCGATGCGGGACTCGATCCCAGGACGCTGGGATCATGACCTGAGCTGAAGGCAGCCGCTTAACCAACTGAGCCACCCAGGCGTCCCAATGGAGGTACATATTTCTCATCGAAGTATTACCCCAACCCATTTAATAAATGAAGAGACAAGCTTCTAGCTTTGAACAGGGTTCAGAACAAAAGAAGGATCTGCCATAGGTCTGCACTGCTGTGTAAGCTACTCCACAACTTGGGCCACATGATTCAGCTGACTCAGTGGTGCCTAGAATGTAAATGACAGACAGGGATGCTGTTTGGAGCCTTAAATAAGTCTCTATAGGTGAATAACAGTCCCATATGATTTGAGTTCAAAGAACTGCTATCCTCCACATATTACTACCATCTTTTTGAGAAATAGTTCTTGGCCTGCTATTGGGCCTCAGAAGAGATCAAACACTTAAGCCATGGGCTACCAAGTGATCTGGGCTGCCCATATGAACCAGGCATTATCTGATCCACCAAACCATCAAATTGTGCATAGCACCTTTCCACCATCTAATGGAAGTGGTAGATATATGATAGAGCCTAGGCAGGCCCTGAAGGCACAATGTCCCCACTCCAGTGCCCATGTTCCCCACTCCTGCCATACTGTTTTCTCTCTCCCAACCTGTACCTACGCTGCATGAAGAGTTCCTTATCAGCTGATAGGGGAGGAGTTAGAAAGGCTTCATAGAGGTGGTTCTCTTGTCATTAGAGATGGTTCTACATGATATGCAGACAATACCTGCAAATGGACAGCTGTAGTGCCACAGTCCTTTTCGGGGAGAGCCTGAAGGACACTGGTGAAGGGAAAGCCTCCCAAAGGGAAAAACTTCAAGTAGTGCACTTGGATTTTCACTTTATAATATGTGATTATATACTGATGAATATATGAACTCCTGTGGCTCTTCTCCAGTATTTCCCTGGTGCCTAATGAATAGGCCTTCCAGATGGATGTGGTTAGGCTTCAGTGCTGAAGCATTTCATTAGCCTATCTCCAGTCAGCACAGCAGTCTACATGCTTGCCATTAGTGTGATACTCGGGGCTTACAGCCAGACCTTGTCCCATTGTGGCTGTCCTGCAAGGAACTCAGGATAAGGCTGGTAATGCCACCTCCCTTGAGATGTTCTTCGTGGCTGCATTGATGAAGAGGTGTACTTAACATTACAATAAAGCTTTGTGTTTACTAACATTCCCTTGCATAACCTCACCCTAGGCCTTTGCCTTCATTTCAAAGTATAAAATGCCACGCTGTGCCTTTTTAACTTTACTTTTAGAAGAGAAAAACAAATGAAATTACTCATTTAAAGACAATGTATTTACTAGAAGCTGTGTCAAGCAAATCAATTACAGGAGCAAAAGGATATTTCTTCTCAAAAACATTAGTAGTTTCATACCACTCATAGATAGAAGTTCATTAAAAGTCATTTGTGACAAATTAGAAACTCACCAGTATTTTCAGTCAGTTTTATTATCATTAAATTTAGGTCTTACTATTTTTTACTTTGGACTATCTGCTTCATGTACCACAATTGATGTCTGTGAAATCACGAGCAGGTATTTAGAGAAAGATTTGTTAGGGGAAAGAAGGCTGGGGATTATTAAGATGTAAAAAATGTAGCTGAAGGGTTTTAGCCTCACAATATAACTTACTATACAGCACATGAGGAGTGATTACCTAAGGAAAATAGCAATTCAGTAACCTATTCACTTCACTTAATTTCACCAAGGTCCAAAATCTTACTGTGAAAAGCAAACTTGAAGCCAGTATTTAATCTGAGTAAAAAGCAGCTTTATTTCTTGTTGTTCAGAGAACTTTCTTAATACTCTCAAAGATAAAGATTTAGATGACAAGATCTACAATAAGAAGAAACTTCAGATAAAACATGCTTCTGAAAGCTGGAGCCATCAAGCAAAACACTTATGTAAAGAGAATAATATTGAACGCTTCATAAATGCAAATAAATCCCTTTAGTACATACATATTTTCCTTTTATTTAAAGTCCTAAGAGTGATGCTGTCATGTACGATTTTCAAAAACAAACATGAGTCACATACATTTTAGAAACACATTCGGTAAGGTAAAATCCAATAGCAAAGGCAGACATTATTTTCAATAACATTGAGTATATTTAATGCATATATTTATTGAATTTTATGTTTTTTAATAAAATGATCATTTTAAATCATTTATTTAAAATCAATGTACTATGATCCTCATAATCTGTATTAACTTGCTCTTATCAGGATGCAACTAAAATGAAGCTACTAATCAAAGGAAAGAACTTTCAGCCACGACCTAATCTCTAGTTCTAACATTAGAAATCAGCTATATTGGCAATAACAAAATTATTCAATCAGTTAAAGTGTTTCCATTTACCTGTAAACACAACTGTTTTGTCTAAGAACTTATGTTTACTTTTTTTTTTTTTTTTTAAAGATTTTCTTTATTTATTTGACAGCGAGAGAGAGAGCACAAGCAGGGGAAGAGGCAGGCAGAGGGAGAGGGGGAGAGGTGTTTCCCCACTAAGCAGAGAGATCAACGCAATGGTGGCTGGATCCCAGATTCCATCTCAGAACCCAGAACTCTAAGATCATGACCTGAGCCAAAAGCAGATGCTTAACCGACTGAGCCACCCAGGCGCCCCTTATGTTCACATTTTATGTCAAAACACTTGCTGTTGACATAGGCTGCAATATAAGATAAATTAATATTTTCAAATAACAAACACTTAGGAATTAGTAAAAATTGAATGGATACACTCTTTTTCTCATCCTTTATTAATCACTTTTTTACCTTTTATTTTTATTCTACTGTTTTATAAAAATAAAAACTTTTATGTCCAAGGTACAATAAATACTTGCATTTCTGTGTATGCAGATATAAAATATATGTACATATCCATATGTATGTATCACATAATACATCAAAGTACTATCTGATTTACTGAAAATTTGTGCCTCTTAGTTTGTGTGCTTTAATGACAAAGTCTCGTGGAAAAATGATGGCATTGCAGTGATATTTACACTATAGATCATCTTGAATATGTCAAAATCTACACATATTACAAAGATCTAATTTGATGTTCCTTATAATAGTCTTCTAAATAAAATTTAGATTTATTTAGTATGTTTGGAATTTTCCTTGGTTATTTTATTATAGATTCTAAGAAATATAAAATTATATTTTAAGGGGCACCTGGGTGGCTCAGTGGGTTAAAGCCTCTGCCTTTGGCTCAGGTCATGATCCCAGGATCCTGGGATCGAGCCCCACATCAGGCTCCCTGCTCAGCGGGGAGCCTGTTTCCTCCTTGCTCTCTGCCTGCCTCTCTGCCTACTTGTGATCTCTGCCTGTCAAATAAATAAATAAAATCTTTAAAATATATATATATATATATATATATATATTTTAAAACAAAAGTATTAAAAAGTATTTCCTTCCCAATCGTGAATATGCTACATTTAAAGATTTAGATAATAGTCATATATATATCTATTCAGATATTATACATTGAATTAATCTTAATTTTCTTATTAGGTCTTTTGGCTTTTCTAGTTCCTAATGTGATTATATTATTGAGATTTCTTTTAATGAGCATTCCTCCTGGTTTCAGCTAGACATGCTTTATCACAAGCATTTAATTTTGGTCTATTAACACGTTTTATTGAGCGATATTAGTGGACTAGACTTCTGTGACATAAGTACAGCTTATATAAAATAGTTAAATGAACTATATTTTAGGTGGTCCACACAGTAGATAGTTACCTAAGTGTCAGGTATAGTCTTTCAAAAATATTTTTAGGAGAATTTGGAAAACCTAGTTTAAATTTTACCACTGATCTAGCATACATTTTGTATATTCAGAAATACTTGATGTAGAGGGTGCCTAGGTACTTTATTTTTAACATTCAGTTAGAAATAGCCTCTTGAATATAATGAGTGGGACATTGCAATGCAGGCAACTTCTGCAGAGTTTTACAACAGTAATGTCCCCCAGGGCATAATTTTGTTGAGGGCTTAAAAGCACCAGGAGTAGGAAAACAGCTTCAGCCTTGAGTGATCAGGTCTGCTTCCTCCCTTAAATCAATTGTGTTGGACTCCTGAATTCAGAACGTCACTATCTGGTACCCACTCAAGCCATTAACTAAAATCCAAAAGGACCTAATTTTTTTTTTCCTCCCAGCATCAAGTCTGGCTGAATCCATCTTGTAAATATTCCTTCAAACCATCACTTTTTTTTTTTCTTACTCCAAATGTCACTCTGTCACAGCTTATATCCTTCGCTCATAGTATTTTTGTAGATTTTTTAATTTGATCATTATGGTCAACACACATGGGACCCCTGATCTTTAGTTTTGCTTACCCTCCTATGTGACTGCCATACTTAGACCCAAGTAACAGGCACAAAATCAATCTGCATTTATGGGCACCGGCTGGCTCAGCCAGTTGAACATCTGCTTTCAGCTCAGGTCTTGATCCCAGGGTTTTGGGATCCAGCCTCGCCTTGGGGGGGGGTCCCTGCTCGGCGGGGAGCCTGCTTCTGGCTCTCTCTCTGCTTGCTACTCCACCTGCTTGTGCTCTCACTCTTTCCCTGTCAAATAAATAAATAAATAAAATCTTTTAAAAAATCTATCTGCGTTTGTCATCATCCTTCTTAAAGTCCTCTTTGGAGACAGCACAAGTTCACTTTCAAGATACACCAAGCCCTCTTCTACTTCCCTACCATTTTATCTCACCTCTCTATCATATTGTTCCTTCAGTGTTACCAACTACAGAGGTTTTGCACACACACACGCTTTTCCTTGCTTCGATGCGTTTCTGCTTCCTATTTCTGGAGAGCTTTTAATCTCTCTCTCTTTTTTTTTTTTTTTAAGATTTTATTTATTTATTTGACAGACAGAGATTACAAGTAGGCAGAGAGGCAGGCAGAGAGACAGAAGAGGGAAACAGACTCCCTGCTGAGCAAGGAGCCAGATGCGGGGCTTGATCCCAGGACCCTGGGATCATGACCTGAGCCGAAGGCAGAGGCTTAACCCACTGAGCCACCCACGCACCCCAGCTTTTAATCTCTTTACTGGGCTCTTTCATCCTCATCCCTCAACACTCAACTCAGCTCCAGTTCTAAGAACCTTCTTTGGCAACTCTGATTTTTGACGTTTTAGGCTGCAATAAATACCTCTTCTGCACTATCACAGTGTGCTGGCTTGTTTCCTTTATTATACGTAACATACATATGTCTGTGTTATCTTGCTTTGCCTATTCCATGTTATCCTATAAACTGACTTGGAAATGCCAATGCTGTTTGTATACAAAATTGCCTGAAGCAAAGTCAGATGTCAGTTTCACAATTAAGTTGAAAGGAGCTTCCCGCCACTCCCGGACACCTGTTTTCTCTATCTTATCCTTTTGCTTCATTTTTACCACATATTAACAACATTCCTAAGTCTTTCTCAGTCTACCATGTCTGATCTGAAATATGTTTATTTATTTTGAAAGATGTATCAATGTGTCCAACTAAATTGTGTACAGAAAAACAAAGACCGTATATGTAATATTTTTGCTCCTTTAGAAGAAAATGCTAAAAATTATGCTTACGATTCCACATTATGTATAAATTTTTGTCTAGGATAAAAGTAGGTCATAAAATAAAATATTAATATTCTATCTAAAATGACCGTTAACTGATTGTCTTTAGATGGACTTAAAATCTATCAATTGCAGGGTATACTGAGAAATGATGTGGCACCAGAACCAAGTTTCTGGTGTTAAGTACAGTATTATTTCATCAAATGAAGAAAATTATCTCATTTAAATTCAGATATAGTAGTAAATTATATTCCCTTTCTTGGGGGGAACAAACAGATGTTTTATTCTGTTAAATTATGAGTGACTAATCTTTGAAATATATTAAACATAGATAAAAGGATGGGTAATACCAGTGACAACAAAATTAGCTTCCTATTTCCAGAGAACAACAATGTAAAAGTATGCCTAGAAAGATTTTAGACATTTTTTTTTTCTTTTTAAAAAATGTACTTACACTCCTGGACTTTTGTCCCAGAGGAATAAAAGATTAGGTTCACACAAAAACCTGTGTGTAGATGTTTAAAGCAGGTTTGTTTGTAATAATCAAAAACTAGAAACACTGAGATGTTCTTCAATGGGTGAATGATTTTGCAGACTGTGGTGGCCTGTCTCTGCCATGGAGTACTACGCAGCAGTAAAAAGGAACAGGCTATTGACACATGCAGCAACCTAGAGAACTCTCCAGAGAATTATGCTCAGTGAAAAAGTCAATCCTCAAAGATGACATTTGGATAATTCCATTCATATAACTTCCTTGAAATGACAAAATTACAGAAATGGAGAACAGATATTTGGTTGTCAGAGGAAAATAGAGTAATGGGAAAATGGGCGTGTTTATGAGAGAGTAACATGAAGGATCATTTGATGATGGAAATGTCCTATATCTTCAAGGTCAATATCTTTATTGTGATATTGATATTGTACTATAATTCTGAATGATATTAAAGGATATATGGGATTTCTCTGAATTATTTCTTACAATTGGATGTGAACCTATAATTATATCAAGATAAGTTTAATTTAAGGTAATTTTTTGATGTTAAAAAAATGATAAGAGCTTCCATTCCTCTCTAATTGTATGTTCCTTAAGATGTACAGTAAAGAATTTGATTATAATATGTGCTTTGAATCCTAAAAGCACAGACAGATATGAATTAGGAGGACTAGTTTAAATCTTTTTTTCCCCCTGTAACAATGCAAGCATTTGTTAGTTTACTCTATCTTGGAAACAAAAATACAGAAGGACATGAAATCAAGTAATTTAGTTTTGTTAGTATAAAATTCTAACTAGATGGAGTATAAACTCCTTATCAATGTTTCATAAAATGAAAAAAAATATTAAAAATTGACCATTTTTGAGGCACTTTGCTTATTAGAAACAACTTAACAATAAATTGTGTTTTCTGTAATGAAGATTAACATCTAAGTAAACGTTCCTAACGAACAAAGATAAGAGATAAAGTATAAAATGACCTGCTACGTAGTACATGTTTTGGGAAATGGCAGGGGGCAAGAGAGGGAATATGAGCAAAAATCATCCAAACCAAATACCACAGTGAAATTGTTTCCTTTAAATCTCTGATGTAGTATAACAATTAAATGAGTAGAGGGATAGCTCCAATTCAGTCATGTTACTTACCACATTGATTATTCATATTTGAAATCAGATTTAAAATTAGGTGTCTTAGTGATTTTCCAATCTGTTAACTGAAATATTGCATTAAAATATTTAAGACAGAATTGTTTGCATTAAAACAGCGTGATTACATCAGAAACTTCAAGTTTCCTCATCTACTTTATGTTATTTTTACTTGAAATATGTATACTTGATCCTAGGGTCCTGAGATTGAGTCCTGTATCGGGCTCTCTGCTGGGCAGGAAACCTGTTTCTCCCTCTCCCACTCCCACTGCTTGTGTTCCCTCTCTCTCTCTGTGTCTCTCTCTGTCAAATAAATAAAATCTTTGAAAAAAAAAAAAGAAATATGCGTACTTGAACTGTTTATACTTTCATTTATTCATTCTCACATATATTCATCCAATAATACCATATATGCAACAATAATCACTAATAAAAATATATAATTTAGGATACATAAGGTAATGTAACTTACCAAATATTTGCCAAATGTTAAACACTGATGTAGACAGCTAAATTATATAAATTATGTTTATTTTTCAACATAGTAAAGCTTATTTTTATTTTATAAATAAGAAACTGGTGATTTTGGTGTCATAGTTGTGCCTGTAATGTAACTCTAAATTATTTTCTCTTTCCACTCTAATATTATGTATATTTGAGAATATGAACTATGTGATTTACATATATTAAGATTTCTTGAGGACTTTTTAGTCAGTAAAAGTTTGTAATATTTAATGGGGAAAATAAATCAAAATGTATTAGGAAAATACATTATCAACAGAATTAATGCTATAGTTACTAAAGTGTTTTATTTAATGATTTCATCAACAGTAGTAGTGCTAATAAAAACCAAAGAATCTTATTCTTGTGGTTTCCTATTTCGTAATTAAACATTGACTCTTAGATTGATTCGAGCATAAGCTGCATGATGAGGGAAGCAATAACCACTTACCCCTGGATGCCAGTTTACCTACCATGGTAGCTTATTAAACAGGCCTTGCCAAGCTATAACCATTGGGTGAAGGTTCAAGCATTGCCAGTTGCAGCTTTGTGGTATGGAAAACTACTGGTAGAATTATCCACCCTGGCATTCCTAGATACATCAGCGTGATGTTTTGGTGTGATCAAATGTTGGAGAAGTGATGGGACTCAAAACTTAAAGTTGTTCAATCCTTGCATTAGAACAGGGGTAATCATTTTACGCATTGAACTATTGCTGATTTCCACTGAGTTTTATAGAATGCCAATTCCTTTTCTAGGATGATGCTTTTCTAGGCATTCCTAGCTCTTAGGCAATTCAACATTTGCCTTTCATTAGGAAGGTTGTTTATGATTTTGGAAAACATTCTCTCAGCAGCTTTTGATGATTAAATATAATAATACACATAAAAAGTTCAGAAAATATGTTCTAAAATATGTTAATTATTAGTATACACATCAATATGTTATAGTAATTATTAGAATGTGTGCAAAATAATATACATAGATAATCAAATTAAAAAACGAAATTGAGGTTGTATACAGAAGTTAATGACCTGGGTATTAAATCTCTGATTTTTAATGTAGGCTAATCTAAAATAATTTTTATTTTAGCCTACATTAAAAAATGTATTTTGGACTATATGTATGAAAAGTAACAATTTTTAATATAAAGTGAACATATATTTTTTCTTAATTGATAACAATTAAATTTCTCTAATATGTCTTATAATATATTTCAAAAATATTTTATAAAATATATAAAAGTTTTCCTCACAATTAGATTACATTCAAATTTAGAAATTAATTCTTCAAAAATACAGGCTCAAGAAGAATCTAAGTAGAGCAATGATGCTGAAAATATGTTTAATGTGATTATAAACATAAAGAAAAAGAACATTACCTGCCTAAAGCAATGCTTATTATTGTTCAGTTTTATTTGATAATGAGCTAAATGTCATGGGAACCATAAATCATTATTTCTTATTATGAGAAAAAAGATATTATAGTAGATGACATTTCTTACATGGGAATTTTTTAAAGTAGCAGTTATGACTTTTCCTCTGAGTTAATTATATGAAGTATGGAATATAACAAATTTCAGGGATGAGAGGGAAAGCAGCAGTGTGTAACAATTAAATGCACAGATTCTGAAATTAGTCTCCGAAATTATTTAGAGTTGGATTTGGTAAAATATCTTTGCCATTATTCTCCAAGCTTCATGTTTTTCATCTGTAGTGAAATCACTCCATCATTGGATTGATGGTTTAATTGAATAAAGTGAGCAACATGAAAATTATCAGAGAAAAAGTTTGATATTGAATATGTTCCTCCAGAAAATGTTGACTGGTGTAAAATCTTTATTTGTTTTTAAATGAGAAAGGGAGAAAGACATCTAAATTACTTTTATGTATTGTAAAATATGAAAATGAATTCCTTTCAATTTTACCACCAAAAATTTGGATAAAACATTGAATTATTTTAATTCCTTCATTTTGTATATCAGAACTCTCTTTTTCTCATTCTATTAATTATTGTCATGTACATAAAGTTAAATATATACACACATTTTAATATTTTTAAGTTGAATTTCAGATTCACAAACATTTAATGGCTATGGTGATATGTTTTAGAGCTTATATTTTAGAACTCTGCCTTATAATTTCCTGATGCAGTGAATTATAGTAAAATATCATAAGTTTACTATTCTCTTTAATACTATTAGATAATTGATCATAAGAGCTTTAAAAAATAATGACTAACCATTTGTAGATTTGTAGATTAAAATAATTTGTAGATTAAAGTTATAAAAAGTTATAAAAAGATTAAAGTAATTTGTAGGTTAAAGTTATAAAAACTTCATGCTGACCTCTAATTCTATACATTATACTTATTAATATAAATATATACTATAAATAGTGAAAATTAAAGTGAAAACTTTGAATAAATAGAAAACAATATAATTTCCAAAATGTATGAAATTCCAAAACATCTTAATTATTAATCCAAATGCAAAATGGCCATTAACAGTTTCTAAATCTTTCTTGAGTTTAATTTTTACTTAATTATAATATATAACAAAAATATTTTTAAATGCACAAATTCAAATTTTATAGCTTAAAGAATTGTCACCAAATAAGTAACACATTATCCAAGGTCAAATTATAGATTATCAGCAAACTGTATGCCATGCTTGCTACTCCCAATCATTAAATCCAACATTTATCACCATAAATACGCTTTATTTGCTGTTGAACTTTATATACATTGGGTATTCTTATTTTTATCTCTTCTTACTCAGTAAAGTGTTTGAAAAAGCCATCATTTAGGTTTCAAGCAGCAGCAGGTCATTTTTTTTTTCCTGTGTAGTTTCCCATTGCGTGAATATTCCAAAGTGTTGTTACCCATTCTGCTTGTGGATTTGGGTTGTTCCAGTTTGAGACTTTTATAAATTATGCTTTGGAAATAATTTTATATTATGTATTTTGCACGTATATATGGATCTCTTTTAGGTATATACCATGGATTAGAATTATTTGGTCATAGGTTATCTCTACATTTTTCTTTGAAAGTTACTGCTCCTCAGTCTTCCAAAAAGGTTGTAACAATTTACATTCCCAACAGTGTGTAGATCTAGTTATTTCACATGTTCTCTCTTTATCCTCATCTTTTAAACCTTAGCTATTCTAGGGAGCTGTCTATACACATACATGTATACATGCATGTATGTCTATACATACACATACAAAAAGATATAGCTGTATCTTTCTGTGGATTTATTTTATTATTTTTTTAATTTTTTTTTAATTTAAAGTAAGCTTTACATCCTAAGTAGGGCTGGGACTCATGACCCCCAAATTAAGACTTGCATGCTCTATGGACTGAGTCAGCCAGGCATCCCTGTGTGTTTATTTTAGACTTCCCTATGAATAATGATGTTTAGCAACTCTTCATTGCTTTCTGGTCATTTGAAAATTTCTTTTATTTCCTGCACTACTACTTTTTCTCCCCCTTCTTCCTCTTTCTTATTGTTATTGAGAATTATTTGGTAAAGCCTAATAAATCAAAGGCCACCAGGTAAAAGCCTGAAGTCTATCAAAGTGAGATTTTGATACAAGGGATAGAACTTCAAGAGAACTATAAAATGCCCCTATAGGAGAGATTAGGGAAGCATCTTTTTTAAGGTTTGGCCTTTCCACATGATTCTTAGAGTCTAAGGGAAGCAGTAGTCAATCCTAGATTGGTCTGTATTTTTGAGGTGGGTTTAGGAAGTAGGGATCAACTAGGGATTGGGTGCTGTCACAAGGCAAAGACAGCTTAGTGATTAGGTATCACCAGAAATAGATAGGACTGGCAAAGTGGCTCTAGGGTGTCATTGATAAGAAAGCAATATTCATTAAAAGAAGAGGTCATTATGGTATTTCACAGTTGCTTCATGACCTTGGAAAAACAACAGTTCTAGTTAATTTTGCAGCTGACTTTATCTGTGTCTGTTCTCCCAGTGTGATTAATGGCAGGGATACTTTTTTTCTCTTTTTCAGTCCAAGTTGATTTTCACTCTTCAAGTCCCAGACAGGTTTCTACTCTTTCATTATATATTCTTGATACAAATCTTTGTTGTTTTACGCAGTTAGACTATCATCTCCCATTCTTTGGTTTTCCCTTTTCTTCTCTTAATAATGCCTTCTGATGAACAGACCTCCTTAATTTTAATGAAGCAAAATTCATTAATTTTTAGTTCAGGGTTAGTGTTGGTGTATCCCATTTAAGAAATGCTTACCCGTGCAAAGTTCATGAAGGTATCCTCCTGTATTATCTCTAGAAGATAATTTGTTAATTTCCCTTTCATGTCAAGTCTACAATTCATCTGGCATTGGTTTTTGAATACAGTGTAAGGTACTAATCTAGATAATAAGATTCAATATTTGTCCCCTCTTTGCATATAAATAGCCATATTATCCAATAACTTTTATTGGAAAGATTATTCTTTTTCACTGTGTTACAATGCCTTTTTTTTTCTCATAGATCTGGTGACAACATATGTAGGTGTATCTGTTTCTATACTAAAATATTTTCCATAGGTTTATTTAGATATCCCTCTACAAATATTATACCATTCTAATTACCATGCAAATATAGTAAGTCTTAGGACTGGCTAATATAACTCCCCTAACCTTATTCTTATCCTCCATTGTATCTTTAGTTTATTTTGTTTGCCAGTTCACAACATAAACATACAGAAATCACAAAAGACCTGACAGAATGATGATAGGGATTGCACTGAATCCCTATAATCTATATGAATTCACATATCAACCTAAGGATATTTCCCAATTTTGAAATGTTCAATCTTCCAAACATTGAACATGGTATAGTTCTTTTTATTTGTCTTTATTTTTAATTTCTCTTAATACTATCTTGTAGGGGCTCCTGGGAGGTTTAGACAGTTGAGTGTCTGCCTTCGGCTGACTCAGGTCATGATCCCAGGGTCCTGGGCTTGAGTCCCTCATTGGGCTTCTTGCTCAGTGGAGAGCTTGCTTCTCCCAACCCCTCCCCTGCTTGTGTTCTCTCTGTTATCTCAGATAAATTAATAAAATCTTTTAAAAAATGGTATTTTGTAACTCTACATGTAGATCTTGCATGCATTTTATAACATTTATTGCTGTTTTAATATTTTTTCATAATTGAAAGATAAATAATATTCATTTTCTAATTGTTACTGGTATATAATAATGCATTTACTTTTTGCACATTGATTTTTATCCAGACAACTTGCTAAAATGATTTATTAATTTGAATAGATTTTCAGTCTTCTAATACTTTTTACAACTAGCTGTAGCCATGAAAACGACAGTCTATGTTTTCTTCATATCTCAGCTTTATACTCCCTTCTCCTATAGGAAATATTTGACTTGAATAAACATGAAGATAATGGACATCCTTGTCTTTTTTTTTTTTTCCCCAATCTCAGTGAGAACACTTTCAATATTTAATAACTATAATGTTCTCTCTAAGTTTGTTGTACCCAATTGTTATTAATTTAAAACATTCTCTTCTATATCTATTTTACTAAAATTTTTGTCTTAAAATTATGTTAAGTATTATCAAATATTTTTTAATGTTCTTATGTTTTTCTATTTTTATCAATGAAATATTATCAAACTTTTTTTCCTGGTTTTTATTGTAAAATACACTCAACAAAAAATCTACCACCTAAACTATTTTTAATTTTTTCAAAATATTTATTTATGTATTTGAGAAAGAGAGAGGGGGAGAGCAGAGGGAGAAGGAGGGAAGAGAGGGAAACTTAAGCAGACTCTGTACTGAGCGTAGAACCTGTCGTGGGGCTTGTTCTCATGACCCTGAGATCAGACCTGAGCCAAACCAAGAGTCAGATGCTTAACCAACTGTACCACCTAGACACTCCTAAACTATTTTAAAATGTATAGTTCAGTGATATTAAATATATTCATAATGTTGTCCAACCATCACAACCATCCATTTCCAGACCTCTTTTCATTTTGTAAAATTGTAACTCTGCACTCATTAAACAATAGCTTTGAATTCTCCCATTTCTCTAGCCTCTGGAACCACCATTAATGCTGATATTAACATAGATGTACAAATATTTCTTTGAGATACTGCTTTAAAGTCTTCTGAGTACTTACCTATATGTGGAGTTATTGGATCATATGGTAATTATATTTTTATTTATTTATTTATTTATTTATTTATTTTTTGCAAAACCACCATGCTGCTTCCAATACTGGTTGTATAATTTTACCTTCCCACCAGCAGTACATGAAAGTTCCGATTTTTCCACATCCTCACCAACACTTCTTTTCTTTTCTTTTTCTTTTACAATAGCCAACCAATTGGAAGTGAGATGAACACTGATACTCAAGTTTCCTTGAGCTTTCCAGACTTACTTCATTCTTGAGTCTTATTAATTCAAATTACTTTCTTGTAATTTTTGAGATGTCTAGTATTATTCAAAAATATTAATTTTTAATTTTGATAAGTAAGATAAGTTTTTGTTATTTGCAGCTAAAATAATGCCAACTAGAGATTTCAGGGGGTAGCAATCTTAAAAGAGTTGTATACAAATTTAGTGTGCCATGGTCTTGTATTACTGTTTGCCTGGGCACTTTAAATTACCCTAAAGAATTCACATAGGTCAACTTCTCTTGATTAGAACAAAGGAGAAATGAAAGTATGCAAGGAAATTTTATTGTTTTCTTCTCCCATTATTCTTGGAACCTACACTCCTGGTTGTATATTGCTCATTGGGCTTTCCAAAGTCATGGACTGCCATGTTTAATACCTGAGTCTTAAATGAGAATAGACGGGAAGAAAAAAAAAAAAAAGTTTTCAGTTATTTTCCAAACTGGATTCTCTTTCTTTCCTGCCCTAAACTTTAGCCCAGTGAATTCTGAACTAGAGTTTTATTGCATCTCGGTCATGTGGCTGGCACTCCTGTTGGAGATAATTGATGAATATTCTCCACCAGCAAACTTAATTACAATTCCTGAAATGATGATATGCATTCATAGAGCAATCCTTAGTTCTGAGTCAGTTTTACCTTTCCTGGGAATCGAGAGGTGGTAAGACCTAATTCTTTAAAATTTTAATATGCAATTACATTATAGATGAAACCAAATATTTTCCAGTGTGGCTTTATTATTTTTCTTCATTAAAACATCTATTTATTGAATGCCTACTATTTATTAGAAATTATCCTAGGTGACAAATGTAAAATCATATATGCTGCCTCTCCTAATTAATAGTCCTGTGAAAATAAATTTGTATTTTAATGGAGGATAAGAATGTAAAAATTTATTTCAAACCTTTGAACATTTAATTTCCATTTTTCAATTTTAACAGAAAATTACCAAAATTGAATTATAACTATTAAAATTTAGGAACCACATTGTAAATCAGGCATAATTTGGAATTGTTAAGAAGTCTTGCAAAGAAAACTACCCCTTCTTTATGTTCCAACAGCTGAACCACCTAATGATAACAAAATTATTATTACTGGCAGAAAAAAAATGAGTTAATATTAGTGCTTTAAAACCCCTGACCGGGTTAATTCTACAAAACCAAGTAGGTTAATCCACTGATTTACTATTGTGTAAATAGAGTATGAATTATTAAAACTATTTGTGGCCTTTGCTCATGCATTATTTGATAATGAGGTCACAGAGAATATGAAAATTATTATGCTCATCAATTATCAGTATATCAATAATAATTATAATCAATATGATTGATTTTGTTATCAATGATTATTATATGAATATTATTATAATCAATAATCAATAATTATATTATTATGTACTTGTATATACAAGTGTATATACATAAGTTACACAAGGAAAAATTAAGTTCATTCTGTATGTTGCATATATGGCTTCTAAAATATTAGCCTATGGATTTATTCTTTTAAACAAATTGATCATAAAAATGCTAATACTCTTTTACTGTGAGATGAAAATAATAGAGAAACATACTGCTTAAACATTTTTTAAAACTTTTTTTATGAATGTACTTTTAAAGTTCTTTTCTGTTTCTCTTAGAAGTGAAACATCAATAACATAGTCATTTTCACATTTAAGGTCCACATAGGTTTTTTGCCTCTTACTTTACTGTAGAAAGTCAAAGGTGCTAGAAGGGCGACCCACACTTCCTGCTGTTGCTCTTGAGCCAATGGCAATTATTTTCATTCTAGGTTAATAGGGCACCAACATCTCAGCATATATTTTGACAGCTGAAACTTTGCCATTTAAAGGTTAGAATCTCTTTTTTTGAGAGCAAAACAGAGAAGCACTTCCATCTTAGAAGACGTTTTCTAACTCTCCAAAATATGTGAGAATATCATTAAATTGTAAAACCTTCAATTTAATGTATCACAATTTTTGTTTTATTTCATGATGAACCTAATAATTAGTACATGTCCACTGTCAAAATTGAATATAAGAAAAATGATAAAAATAAGAACAGAAAACTTTGAGAAGAAATTTGAAACACTACTATATGATGAATTACTCAAAGTCATCAGTATTCAGAGGAAAATGGAAATGAATTCAATATGGAGATATTTTATCTTTATCAGACTGACAAAAATTCAAATGCGGAATGGTACTAAGTACCTTAAGGTTGTGGGTATATAGTATCATTCAGGTACCTCAAGTAAAAGGAAGCTTTTTAGAGCTCTGCAATAATGGATATGTTAATTAGCTTGATTGTGGTAATCATTACACAAGATAAACTTATATCAAAACACCACATTGTACATGTTAAATATATACAATTTTTAATTATACCTCATTAAAACCAAAAAAAAAAAAAAAAAGAACCTGGAACTGAATAGTATAACTAACTTACCTCTTGCTAATTGAGATCTGGGGAAAAAAATGCAAAAGGAGAAAAGGAAAAGTAGTTGACTAGGAAATACTAAATTACAGATGGGACATTAGATAGCATGAGAGAAAATTAAGAAAAAATATTATTTGTTGATAACAATTTCTTTCCAACATACAGTTTTAGTCATCTCTATATGTATCTATTTCATATCCCTATCTCTGTCTCTCTCTATCATCTATCTAGCAATGCCATAGATATGTATTTTATAGTCTTATCCAGATTATTCATATGTATATGACTATCAAGATAGTGTTCTCTCCAGAGTCCCTGGGTTAGATTAGGCATTGGTCTCTTGATTTTGTCTCAGGTCATGATCTTGGAGTCCTGGAATCAAACCCCACCTTAGGCTCCTTGCTCAGCAGGGAGTTAGCTTGAGATTCTCTCCCTCTGCCTGTCCCCGCACTCATTCTCTCTCTCTATCCCTCTCTCTCTCAAATAAATAAGTAAATCTTAAAAAAAAAAAAAAAAAAAGTGTTCTCACATGTCACAATAGACTTAATAAAATTATCTCCTTTTTAATTAACAGATTGTTCTAGTGATGTTTGGGAGAGTAAGCGACCGTCAATTTTGGTAGCCCCTGTGAAATCCAGTAAGGAAACCCTTGCCACCATTCAGAACAGTTTAAACTCCTGAGGGCTCTTGACCTGAATATGAGCATCTCTCCGACTGAAGTGTTGAGGCAAGTTTCACAATAGATCTGAGCTCTGATTTCTATTCATCAGTCTTCCAAATACCAAGTTTATTTTGTCTCCTACAAATTATAAACCTCCTTTAGGAATTAATTGATTAGATTTGAAAGACATATCCTTAATGAAAAGCTACTTTATTGCTAACATTATTAACTCTGTGACTATCCCACAGGGACAGGATGGACCCTCATCCAAAATTTGGTTCAGATATTAAAACTTAATGTTACACACACACACACACACACACACACACAGACACCCCAAGATAGCATGAAAGGTTTATTGCTTACATGATAAGGTTTTCTACGGAGAACAAGGCAGACCTGTCAAGCTGGTCCAACTATTGTTTGAGAAAACAGGAAAAGGAACCTGACTTGAAGTTTTATAGTGTGATTAGGGGATGGGGCTGGGTTCTGTCTGTGGGCAGAGGCTTGCATTGCTTAAATCTCCGACTAGTGTTGAAGATGGGAGGACATGGAGGAGAAGAGAAAAGAGAGGGTGAGGCTTAGAAGTTGTTGGTGATCAAACATCCAAAACTAGTTAGACTATTACAAGAACTGTTTTTCCATCTGATCTTTTTAGTTTTTAATATCAGTCTCTCAGATGGAGTTCCTAAAGAAATGGACAAGTGTAGTGTTGGATAAGTCATCCTTCAAAGGATAAACATTGCCTTGGGATGCTTTTGAAACTGTATGAGAGGAATCTTCCAATTCCATGACTGAGACATTGGAACAGAACCAGCAGGAATCTCCATACAGGGACTCAGTTTCTAAAGACTCTTGAACTAAGGAACATATAAGCATATCTTTCCAAGAATTACTTTGGAATTAACTCCCAATTTATTTCAAATGGCTTTCTTTTCTACCCCACACAACCAAGTCAGGTTATGTAGCTTCATCTATTTCTAGGCTATGATCTATATTTGTTTGAAAAAGTCTATTCTAGAAGGCCAATATTAAAGAATAAATCTTTCTCCTGGCTTCTGTTGAATCGCTTCATAATAAAAATGAAGACCATCTATTTACAAGAAACCCAAGCTTTCCTCAAAGCTTGGTGAAGTTCCCAATTCTGGTACTACGTGCTGATGACAATTTTCCTAAAAAGGAAAACTCAGTAAGAAAAAAAATATTGAGGGGGCACCTGGGTGATTCAGTCAATTAGGCATCTGCCTTCCGCTCAGGTCATGATCCCAGGGTCCTGGAATTGAGCCCCGCACTCGGCTCCCTGCTCAGCGGGAAGCCTGCTTCTCCCCCTCTCTCTGCCTGCTGCTTCCCCTGCTGTGTGCACATGCTCTCTCTCTCTCTCTCTCTCGTGTCAAATAAATAAATAAAATATTAAAAAATAAAAAAAATATTGATAATTATAAACACTTTTGGAGAACATATGTAATCAATATCATGATGGTCTGGTGTTGGTCTAAAATGTATGGCTTTTGGATGCTGGAAGAGTGCTATGACCCAATGAACTTTTCCCTGCTCTGCTTTTTCCTAAAGTTTGTGGAACTCAAAAGTATAGCACATGTTTTCTTTATGTTTTAACACTGTCGTTCTTACTTACTTAGGACTATTTTTTTTTTTACAAAGTGTACTTATATTTACCTTGTTTTCCACTTTGGTCTCTCCATTTATTTCAGTAAGTATTATTATCGCTCTGAACTTCTCACTAGACTGATAATATTGACCTAAGAAAGATCTTAGCTTTTCTAACTCCTTCACCAACAAACCTTCCTATGTGTTTACTTATGCCCTCTGACTTGCCTGGGCATGAATTGCTCTGGGCCTCTCAACCAGATTCTGCCACTCGAGTATGAATAAAAGATAAAAAAATGGTTCGGGAGAATAGACATAACTCAAGCGCAAGCCTTCTGAGTTAACAAGTGGACTACAAAGTCCAGTTGCTTTTCCTTTATCTCTTCCTATCAATAAACTCATGGCAAGGGGAATTTGTTAATCTGTTCAGGAACTAAAGAATCTATTAAAAAAAAATAAACCTGCAAAAATCCAATGGTCCAAAGTTCAACTCTCTAACACTTGTTTTGTTCATCCTGGCACTTATTAGTATGCTACTCTGACTTGATCTCAATATCTTACCCACTGACTTTCAGATGACCTTTAAGGAGAGGATCTGTGTATGCTGAAAAATAATACTAGATTTTTTTTTTTTTTTGCTTCTGTTCAAGCTTCGAAGAAAATAAATTAATAAAGAAATAAAAATGCCCGACTTTGTAGAAATGAAGTATTTCATTGCAAGAAGCGTGCAGGTATGTGATCTACCCTAGTAGGAATTCTTGTACTGAGTCTGTGAGTTGGATAGGCACATAGAAAAATAAGCTCAGGACTTACAAAGTCTCAAAAGACAGAAACCTAGGTTTCCCTTTATTCTTTTGGAAGGTCGATATGAGATTTGTTTGTAACAAGAAAAGGATATTTGTATTTTACATGTAATATTTTGAAATAAAACATAAATATTTATTCCCTCCTTATAAAAAATTAAATAAGGTATCAAAAACAAAAGCACATAGGAACTTTCTCCAGCCACGTGTGTTCTGTTCGAGATAAAATACATCTGAAAGAGATTCTTTAATTCTCCTTTTCACTGGGAATGGAAAGTTTCTTAGTTCCGCCATTGGAGAAAGTGAACTGTTACATTGTGAATGGAAACGGGAGTTGTAACAAGCAACACATCTCCTGAACTTCGTCAGATGCTAAGGTCTAAGTCATCTGGCCCAGACACCTGCTTCTTTCATGTACCGACAGTGTAACTCTATGTGTTATCTGTCCAAATTGCGTACCTTTATCAAAGATAATTTAGAATTACAGTTGTAACGTCAAGGGACTTTTGATATTAGTAACACCGTTCATTTGAATGGATTAGTGGTAAAATATATCACAAACATCCAGTGATGTTAATATACTTCATTTTTTGATAGGTATAATGAAGTTTTTAAAAGAAGTCCCTTCCTTGAAAGACTCATATCCAATTCCCATGAAAATTCAAAAGCTTTACACCTATTTCTCTTTTAAGTGACTCCAGATCACAACTTGAAACTTGTGCCCTTTACCTCTCTCTTACTTCTTACCTGTCCTAAGCTATTCCACTGAATTCTGTTCCATTTTACCCAGTACAATACATAGAAGCCCTCAAATTAAAAAAAAAAAAAAAAAAAAAAAAAAAAAAGCAAATATTCAGTATACTCAACTTCAAAAGACTTTTTGATGACAGATACCAGAAGACAGATGACAAAGTCAAAAGAGCAAAATACATTGGAAAAGTATCTATGCATGATAATGATAAGGTTTGGTCATAATGATATCATTTAAGGAGAGCTCCTGATTCAGTAAGGTCAAGGGAAATAGTTATCTATCATTGTGTAGCAAATTACCCCAAAACTTAGTGGCTTAAAAGAAATGAGCTTCTCGGGATTTCTGTGGCTGGGGAATTCAAGAACATTTGAAAATGTGCTTCTGGCTCAGAGTATCTCGCTTGTTTACAGGCAGGATGTTAGTGGGATTAAATGATCCGCTTCCAACTGGCTTGCTCACCTGGCTATTGGCAAAAGGCCTCAGATCGTCACTGGCTGTTAGCAGGTACCTCAGATACCTGCTAATTGAACCTATCCATAGGCTACTTGTCTATCCTCACGACATGACAACTTTCCCCAGACAAAGCAATCAAAGATAGAGGAAGCCCCAGACTTTTTTGACCTAGTTTCTGAAGTCACACATCATGACTTCACATTACTGCATTGTCGGAAGTCAGTCACTGAGTTCAGTCATATTTAAGAAGAAGGAAATGAGACTTTGCCTTTGGATGCTAAGAACATCAAGAAAATTGTGGATATATTTTTAAACTACCACGAAAATAGTTAATTCATAGTTCTGACAGGTGGGTATTGATATACCCAGGGCAATATAGAATAAAGAGAAGAATACGCCCAGAACTCCCTGCCAACCCATTCCCATTGGTTTTGGTCCTCCTCCTCCTCCTTGTTCTTTTACTCCATTGTCACTTCTCCAAGTTTTCTCAGTCCATGGAGTTTCCTAATGATGTTTACTGCAGTTTTATATATGTACAATTCCTTCTCTTTTTGGTGGTATCTCTAAGTCTGGGTTTAGAAATAGCTGCCAGAAATTCATATTTATTAACTATCTTGTGTGCAATCACACTTATTTTTTCTATTATAAATATACAAAGACAGTGATGCAGCACAAAATATTCTTCTTTGTAAACATTTATTTATAGAATTTATCTTCTCTATTAACTCTCTAAATTTTGGTTCTATGCAATTTTCTTTAACAGAGTAGATATTAAATGAATTTTTTTTTAAGTAAGTTCTATGCCCAACATATGGCTTGAACTCATTACTGAGATCAAGAGTCACATACTCTACTGACTGAACCAGCTAGGTGCCTTTCAGTAAATATTTCTTGACTAATAATAACATTTCCTTAAAACAAATATAATGTATGTTCCATCAACATTTTTTGAATGATAGTAATATTTACCCAATGACCCATTTATTTTTTCCAGTTGAAGCTTAATATAATATTTTCTTTTCTTTTTTTAAAAACATTTTATTGGGGCGCCTGGGTGGCTCAGTGGGTTAGGGCCTCTGCCTTCAGCTCAGGTCATGATCCCAGGGTCCTGGGATCGAGCCCCGCATGGGGCTCTCTGCTTAGCAGGGATCCTGCTTCCCTCTCTCTCTCTGCCTGCCTCTCTGCCTACTTGTGATCCCTGTCTGTCAAATAAATAAATAAAATCTTTAAAAAAAAATTATTTATTCATTTGACAGAGAGAGATACAGCGAGAGAGGAAACACAGGGGGAGTGGGAGAGGGAGAAGCAGGCTCCCTGCTTCCCATGTGGGGCTTGATCCGAGGACCCTGGAATCATGCCCTGAGCCGAAGGCAGACACTTAAGGACTGAGCCACCCAGGCGCCCCTGTAATATTTTCAATACACTGACTAATTAAAAGCACCTGGAATTTCTGAAACCCAAACCTTAGAACTTTTGCTGAAATCTTAAAGCAGTAAAATATATTAACGAGAAATACGTAAGTTGAGAAATATCAGGTGGTTGCGATGTGTCTGAAGAATATATTAATAGCCTTTCAACATTGCGAGAGGTTTTTTTTAATTTCTTTGTACTGTGAATATCTTAGTTGCAAGGAGTCAATGTTACTAGTAACACTTGAAATGTCATATGTATCTTACTTTTCATTGTTTAAAGATGTCTCTCAATAATGGGTGTTTCCAGATCACTTGTTTTACATCTTAGCCTCTGCAGTGACTAATTCAAACTACAGCACAGCTTTTCTCCAGCTTCTATGGTTGGAGGAAAATTAAAATGGAATTTTATGGGTTCATTTCGTGTTTAAAACACATTTGATTTGAATACTCAGTAGGAAGCCTATTTAGTATTTTATCTCTCATATCTCACATCCTCCTGGCTTTTGATATTACTTTCAAATTGTGACACAACCATGTAATCCAACTGTCAGATTTTTTGCGGTCAAGTTCATGAACTGAGTGTTAGTAAGGCATTTCCTTTCTAGTACACACTCAAGAAGTCTCCAAAAAGTATTCCAAAAGTCTGCTTGGTAATAATATTTTATTGTCATTTTTAATGCCAAGTTCATGCACATTTTTTACTACATTGCTAAATTATATATTCCAGTTCAGTCAGAGGTTTAAACATTATATATTCCAGATTGTGATTCACACTGTGCTGCAAACAGCATTATGCCTAGTGCAGCTGTCATAATGGAAGGATTATAAAGTGTTGTACAGATATAAAATGTAAACTTAAACTCTGCAAAATTCACAGAAATTAAGGACAAGCAAGGAGAAAGTTAATATTAAAAGTTCTGCTGTAAGATAGTCTTTCTACATATATATTAGATATGCTAATGTAAATTTGTAGAGATTCTGCCTACATTCATCAGTCTGTTGCATGCTTCATTCATTCATTTACTGGATGGCAACCATAAACCAAATACTCTCAAATTTTGCACATACAACTGTGAACAGAACAGTCTCATTCCTCCCCACATGCTGCTTATATGCTAGTGGAAGGAGCCAGGCCTTAAATACGTAAACATGTAAATACATAACATGCCAAATAATGCAAAATTCTATGAAGGCTAGGTAATAAAACTGAGGAAGAGTGATAGGAATTTCTGGAGATGGGCTAGGGAGACTATCTTATTTCGTATGGGATCATCAGGGAAGTTTCTGTCATATGAGGCTATTTTCGAGTAGAGACCCGAAGAACTAAGGATACAAGCAGAAGTCTGTAGAAAAAAAAAATGTTCTAGGCAGAAGTCACATCCGGTCCTCCCTGTGGTGGGAGCAGGTATGGTGTCCTCGAAGACCAGTGTGGAAGCTATTGTTGTAGGGGGCAGAGTGTGAAAATGGCAGGCAAAGGAAGATGTTCACAGAAAGATAGACTTGTGTCAGTATTATGAATGGCTTTGTGGGCCATTTTGAGGTCATTAAATGTTTTTACAGATCTGTACTGTAGAAAAGCTTCAGATTTATAGAATAATTGAGAAAATAATAGAGTTGCCGTATATCTATCCCTCAGTTTCCACCCTTATAAATGTCTTATATTAGTATAGTATATTTGTTATAATTATTGAACAGATATTGATATACTATTCTTAGCTAAAGTTCAGTTTATTCATATTTCCTTGGTTTATACTTGATGTTCTTTCTGCTTATTTGTTGTAGGATTCCATCCAGGATACCCCATTGCATTTAGTTGTCATGTCTCCTTAGGCTCCTGCTAGCTATGTCAATTTCTCAGAATTTTTTACAGTATTTTAAAGTATAGTCACCATGCCGCACATTTGATCTCCTGAAGTTATTCATCTTATTATTGGAAGTTTGTACTCTTTGACCAACGTCTCCTCAGACATCTCTCATTTTCCATGGTGGTAAAAATTTTGAGGACTTGTTGCTCAAGTATTTTGAGCATGAACCTCTATTGGTATTTGTCTGATTTTTTCTCATGAATAGAGCACAGTTACATGTTTGGGGGAAGAAGACGATAGAGGTAAAGTGTCCTTTTCATCACATCGTTAAAGAGAGCATAATATCAACATGATTGATGACTGTTTATGTTGGCCTTGATTACCTGGCTGAGGTAGCATTCCTGGTTTGTCCTCTGTACTGTTATTCTTATCTTCTTCCTGTTTCCATATTGTAATCTGACAGAAAATCATTATGTGCAACTTACCATACCCTTCCTTGATGACCGAATCTGCATAAATCACTTGAAATTCTTCTGCATAGGAAATTTTTTCTCTTCTCTCTCATTTATGTATTTACTTCTTTATAGAAAAAAAAATTATTAGTGTGGCCTCATGATAAGTATTTTATACTTTGAATCAAAATCCAAAATTTTCTTGCTCAATTTTTTTAGTATTGACTATTTAGTGTTCTTTCAGTTGATTCTTAAGCCCTTTTGATGTGCTTCCATCGGTGTTGATATTTTTTGAAGGACTTTTGAGAACCCTTTAAATTTCTGGCATGATAAGACGCTCCAGGTTCATCTTGTGTTGTTTGCAGACCCGGTCCTAGAATCAGCCATTTATACAAGGAGCTCTGGAAATAGGATCTGGATCCTAATTGTGCAAATTCTACTGAAGAGCCATTTCTTTCAGGCTCTTTCATAAAACACATCAAGTATATGTGTATAAGCTAACCTGTATATATTTATACAAAAATAAGTATATATATGGACCAAATTATATATTGTTAATTATCTGAGGACTCCAACTCTAACGTAGGTCTTTTAAAAAATGTTTTCATTTTAAATCCAGTTAGTTAACATACAGTGTTATATTAGTTTCAGGTGTATAATATAATGATTCAACAATACCACACATCATGACAAGTGCACTCCTTAATCTCCATCACTGGTTTAACCCAACCCTCCACCCCATCACCTCCGGTAACCATCAATTTGTTCTCTATAATTAAGACTTTCTTTCTTTCTTTCTTTCTTTCTTTCTTTCTTTCTTTCTTCTTTCTTTCTCTTTTCCTTCCTTCCTTTCTTTTTTATTTTTTACTTTAATTTTTATTTATTTTTTAACAGAGAGAGAAACAACAAGAGAGGGAAGCAGGGATGTGTGGGAGAGGGAGAAGCAGGTGTCCCACTGAGCAGGGAGCCTGATGTGGAGCTCCATCCCAGGACCCTGGGATCATGACCTGAACCGAAGGCAGATGCTCAACAACTGAGCCACCCAGGTGCTCCTATTTGGGGTCTTCTGGTTACAGTTTTAGAATTGTTCTACTTCCGTGAAAAATGCTATTGGAATTTTGATGGAGATTGCATTAAATGAGTAGATTGCCTTGGGGGAATATAGACATATTAATGATATTTATTCTTTAATCCATGAGCACAGAATGTCTTTTCAGTGTGTGTGTGTGTGTGTGTGTGTGTGTGTTGTTGTCTCCAGTTTCTTTCAACACTGTTTTATAGTTTTCAGAGTACAGGTCTGTCATCTCTTTGGTTGGGTTTATTCCTAGCAATCATACTGTTTTTAGTTAATTGTAAATGGGACTGTTTTCTTAATTTTTCCTTCTGCTGCTTCATTATTAGTATACAGAAATGCAACAGATTTCTGTATATTGATTTTGTATCCTACAGCTTTACTAAATTTGTTTATCAATTCTAGAAATATTTTGGTGGAGAATTTTGGTTTTCTATATAGAGTATCATGTCATCTGCAAACCGTGAAAATTTGACTTCCTCCTTGCTGATTTGGATGTCTTTTATTTCTTTCTGTTTTCTGATTGCTGTGGTTAGTACTCCCAGTACTACATTGAAAAGAGGTGGTGAGAGTAGACATCCTTGTTTTATTTCTGACCTTAGGGGACAATCTCAGTTTTTCCTCATTGAGGATGATGTTAGCTGTGTGTTTTTCATATATGTCATATATATCTAGATTTTTTCTTTTTTCTTTTTGTTTGTTGCTTGTTTTGCTTCTTGAAGTGGGTCTATCGTACCATATACTTCTCTCTTAGACCCCTTTTGCTACCTTCCAAAGGTTTTCAGGCATTGTGTTTTCATTTTCATTTGTGTCCATGTACTTTTCTATTTCTTCCTTGATTTTCTGCTGACCCATTCACTTAAACTCCATGTATTTGTGGTCTTTCCAGATTCTTTTCTTGTGTTTGACTTCTAGCTTCATAGCTTGCAGTGAGAAAAGTTGCATGGTCTGAATTCAATCTTCTTGAATTTGTTGAGGCTGGGTTTTGTTGGCTAATATGTGATCTATTCTGGAGAATGTTCCATGTATACTTGACAAGGATGTGTATTCTGCTGTTTTAAGATGGAATATTTGAATATCTTTATTCAATCCATCTGTTCCAGTGTGTCATTCAAAGCCATTGTTTTCTTATTGATTTTCTGTTTAGATGATCTGCCCATTAATATAAGTGGAGTGTTAATGTCCCGTGCTATTGCTGTATTATTATCAGTTAGTTCCTTTATGTTTGTTTTTAACTGTTTTATGTATTTGGGTGCTCACATGTTGGGTGGATAAATATTTAGAATTGTTATATCTTCTTGACTCTAACTTAGGTCTTATTGATATTGCCAGCTCTAATCCATTGCCACCAGAGGAATCATTATAGCCTCCTGCTCTTGCTTTTATGTGAATTCCTATCCAACAGAACAGGCTGCCTCCTACTATTTGTTATTTAGCTTCATTTCCCAGCTCAGTATATATGTATAGAAGTATCAGAATTATTAACTGTTACCTTGATGGGAATAATTTAATTAGGTAGAGTACGGTAATTTTATAAATTTCCTTTGCCTTTAGGATTACATGTAAGGGCACCTGGGTGGCTCAGTGGGTTAAAGCCTCTGCCTTCGGCTCAGGTCATGGTCCCAGGGTCCTGGGATCAAGCCCCACATCGGGCTCTCTGCTCAGCAGGGAGCCTGCTTCCCCCTCTCTCTCTGTCTGCCTCTCTGCCTACTTGTGATCTCTCTCTGTCAAATAAATAAATAAAATCTTAAAAAAAAAAAAAGAATTACATGTATCTCCCATTTCCAAAGTCACTTAATTTAATTCCTTCTTCCAACCCACACCTACCAACTCACTGAGGTTGTTTCATATATTTGTAAATAGAGTGACATCCTTTTGCCATAGTCTGAATTGCTTCTGGGGATCCTCCAACCTCGTAAATGATATATTTTCTTTAATTTGTATACATTAAGGTTCATTCTGTGTTGTGAGCCATAATTGGTTTTAACAAACATAATACTATGTTTCCAACATTATAATGTCATGCAAAATAGTTTCATTCCCCTAAAAAATCTCCTGTTTTCCCCTATTCACTCCTGTTCTTCTCTTTCCACCTTCTAAGCCATCTGATGTTTTTTTACCCTTTCTATACTGTTGCCTTTTCCAGAGTATTAAATAATTGGAATCACCTATCAATATGCATTTTAAGCTTCTCCATGGTTTTTCTTTTTGCGTGTGTGTAGCTTATAGCTCATTTCTTCTTACTGCTGGATAATAGTCCATTGTAAGGATATATCACTATTTGTTCATGTATTTGTCCACTGAAAGATATTTTGGATACTTCCAGTTTGGGGCAATTATGAATAAAGCTGCTCAACATTTTCTTCTAGTTTCCTATGTGGAAATCGGAAGTTTTAAAACCAATTGGATAGGGGCACCTGGGTGGCTCAGTTGGTTAAGCATTTGACTCTCAATTTAGGCTCCAGTCATGATCTCATGGTAGTGGAATCAAGTTCCATGTTGGGTTCCATGCTTGGTGGTGAGCCTGCTTGGGATTCTCTCTCTCCTCTCCCTCTGCCCCTCTCCCCCTGCCCCTCACCCCACTCACTCTTTCAAGTAAATAAATAAAAAAATAAATAAATCTTTTTAAAAAACCCAATTGCATAAATACCTAGCTGCAAGATTGGTGTGACCATGTTTATCTCTCTAACAAACTGTCAAAGTATCTCCCAAAGCGGCTGAACAACTTTGCATTTCCATGAATGAAAGTTTCCTTGAAACTGGAATTCAGATGTTGTGCTGAAAATTGGCCTTCAACTATGGCTGAGAGAAAGCCCTATGAGATGTTAGAGTCATAAGGTCAAAAGAACCAGGATTATGGATAAACTCATGGAACAGAGCAACCTCCCTTCCCTGGGATAGTCATCTATTTTGTGAAAGTTTCGGCAGAAAAAATCAATCCCTAGCTTGTTTGGACCACTAAATAGCTTTATTACAGCACCATACTTTAATTAGTAATCAGAATTGGTATTGGAAGTAAATGAAAATATTTTGACACATATTGTTCTGTCATGGCAAATCACCTTCACTGAAATAATGTGGGAGATTGATATCTACAAAGCTGGCGAAAGAAGTTCTAGTATTGGTATTTCTTTTTAATTCCTTCCTGGTTTAGCAAGTTAGTACAAACCAGATTAACAAACCAGAACGCAGAGGGAGGGGAAACCACTCTACTAAGGAGTAGACTGCAGCTGAAATCTAAATTGAGAATCCACTAAAGTTGAGTCTTGCAGGGTTATAAAAGCCAACTGCTTCTGTCCACTGAATAGCAGTTGATAAGATTATGGTGCCTACACATCAATGTGCTTGGACATAAAATGGTAGCCAACCCAGCTGCAAAGATCAGATTATGTATATTGTCTGTTCGTTCAGCCTTTTTTTTTTTTTTTTTTCCAGATGGCCTTGAGGTAGCTGCCATTAAAATGAGTATAGATGTTAGTAAATAAAAGAGAGTCATCCAGGCTTAAGAAATAGTCCAGGTAGAGGTTTGATTGTATTGGAATTTCTTTCACATGGAACTGAATGGAATAAAAATAAATCAGGAGCTTCCTGAGTTTTTGAGGAAATTGTTTTGTCTAAAAAACTTTAACTTCAAAGCCTGCTGTTTTCCAATTCCTGACACAAAATCTAAGTCTGAAAACCTGACCAACAAGGGGTTTGCTGTTAAAATTCTTCCACTCTAGGAAAGGCATACTCTTCATTTTTTATTTTAAACGTGGGCATAAGGACCATGATAGATCCGTCTTAGAGTAGATTCAAGTATCTTTAAAAAAGTTACTCCAACATTGAGAAAGGCAGGCTTCGTAATCTATCTGGTAGATTTTGTAAGTGACCGGGAACTTTACTGTACCCCATTCCCCCCTTTCACGTTTAAGATGTTATCGCAGTTACCCTATGGTTGAAAGGTGGAAGGAGGTAGTTAGAAGTGAATCTTTGTTGATTTATAGGTCAGAAAATCAGCAGGACTTATATGTAAACCTTTGGGTAAAACTGTGCATCACAGAGATCAACATGATCAAAATAGAGTAAACAAGGTAGAGAGTAATAGGAAACAAGATGCTAATGAGGTAAAGGGTGTGTGGTGCCAATCCCATAGGGTCCCATTTTCAGCTGGCTGAAACCGTGCATGCTCGGCATATCAATTCCAAAAGACAGGGAGAAATTAATCAACACTTAAAGAGTTAACACTCCACAAGTCTGCTACAATTGTTTAGGTGTTTAGAATCAGTACTAATCTCACTTACTATGCCAATTATTGTTATTTTGAATATAGAAAGCTTCCACTTTTATAGCTTTCTTAATGCAGTAGGTACTTTAAGTTCTAGGTACACTGTTATGTAGTGAGATATATTTACGATATAGAGTTGGAAGGCCAGGGTGCAAGTCCCAATTTTTTTACTTACTTACTTACTGAATGAACTTGAACAAATTAATCTTCTAAACTAAATTACTTCATCAAAATGATTGGATAATAATACTACTTATCTCCTTAGATTTGTTGTAAGGATTAATTCATCTAACAATGCCCCCAAGTCTTTGCTATGAAAAACATTAGTTCCTAGAGATTCTCTTAGGAAAAGGTTGAAGTGTTGCATATTCTTGGTCCCACTTGGCAATTCATAGTGAATATTTTTCCCCAAAATAAGTTTTAAAAATCCCTACAGAATATAAGCTTGTTTGAATTTATTAACAAACTTTTTTGAAAAATTGGAATACATGAGCTCATAGTATTTTTTGGAAACTTGAATAAATAAATGCTTTATTGTCATGACTCTCAATACCTCTGTTGACTGCTGGTTCACACACACCTCCCCACCCCCATACAAATGTCACTGAATCTTTATAGTAATCAAACTATAATGTTTCATCTTTCTAGTTACTCTCATCCTGCATATAAATATACTTTGTATTTTGAAATAGTTGAAAAATTCAATGGCCTACCTCTTGACTTTCTATTATTGTAACTTCACACCTCTCCGTTCTAGGGAATATATTCATGGAAAAAAAAAAAAAAAACAAAACCAGAAAAACCTTGATTCTAATTGTGCAACAATGACACACTCAATCCATTTTTTCCTTTTTTTTTTTTTAAGATTTTATTTATTTATTTGACAGACAGAGATCACAAGTAGGCAGAAAGGAAGGCAGAGAGAGAGGAGGAAGCAGGCTCCCCGCGGAGCAGAGAGCCCAATGCAGGGCTTGATCCCAGGACCCTGGGACCATGACCTGAGCTGAAGGCAGAGGCTTTAACCCACTGAGCCACTCAGGCGCCCCCATTTTTTTCCTTTTTTTTTTTTTTAACCTATTATAATTTTTATCCATTCTCTAAAATAACAAAATTAAATACAGCATGAATATAAAATTTGAAGATTATATTTTACAGCAAATATATTATAGAACTCAGAGATTAATTTTGGTACTTTAACTATCAAGTTCCCCAAAGCCTGGTTATTTTATATTCTTGAAAGGAGTATAAGTACAGTATTTCTGCTACTGACTGAAGAAAAAATAATAATTTTGAATTTTGTAACATCATAAATTTTGTCACATATTAAATCTTAAATTCCTAGAAACAGAGAGTTCAGCTACTTTACTTGGAACACTTTAGGCTTGGGTCACTTTTCCACCTACACATAGTTTCCCAAGGATAAGATTCTAAGTCCCCTCATCAATCATGCCTAACATATTTTCTTCATTCTCACATGTCTAATTTACTTTAGGAGTTTATTCTTAAAAGGCCTTTTATCTCATCTGTTTCAGACAAAGCTTATAGAAGAGCTATCAAAATTTTTAATGCATTTATTATTTTCCATTAAGTCAGTTTGTATCCACATGAGTGATGTTGAAATGGCTGACAGCTTTTCTTACTGTTGAAAACAGAAATTCCAAGGTCAAGGTAAGCTCTACTTAGGTCAAGGTGTATTGGGGCTTGTCACTCGCCAGCATGTTTCTCTCCAGGAGGCTGGCTGGGTATTACTAGACAATTATCTTCATATAGCTTCATAGAAACAGAAATTTATCATTAGCTAGGACGAGTAAATCTGTAGAAGAAAATCAGTATCTAGGCTTCAGGTATCTTGATAATTGTGATTGCTGCATGTTTTGTGTTTGTGTACTTACATCAAGAATTGAGTGTTTACTTTGTTTTTTAGAAAAAATTCTTATTTCATATTTTTCTCAAGAAAAATTGTGATAAAAAAATTGCAACTAGGGGTGCCTGGGTGGTTCAGTTGGTTAAGCGACTGCCTTCATCTCAGGTCATGATCCTGGAGTCCCAGGATCAAGTCTCATATCTGGCTCCCTGCTCAGCAGGGAGTCTGCTTCTCCCTCTGACCCTCTCCCTTCTCATGATCTTTCTCTCTCTCTCTCTCTCAAGTACATAAATAAATTTTTTTTTTTTAAATTGCAACTCTCTCATTGAGGGTACATGAATATTCTTGTATGAGCAAAATATTGCATTGCACTATTTAGAGATAAATTATCTAAACCATCTTTAATACTTGAGCAGAATGTTGGTCCCATCTCCTGTGCACTTTAAAAGTTACATCTGATGTTATAAAAAATAACATCATGGCATGGAATTGTGATGTTATTATTTGAGGAGTTAATAATTTATTGATCATTGGGTAGTCAATGGTAATAATCATTACATTGAAAGAAAATAGCAAAAACCACAACCCACTAAACATTTTTTGACATTTTAATATTCATAAATTATTTTAAAAATATCTTAAATTTATTTTCTTACCTGCAGATCCAAGGCACACAATTTTCAGACTACTTTAGTAAACATTTGCGATTTAAGAAATCCTATGATATTACAAAATATAATAACACATAAATTAATAGTTATAACATTTGGATATATTATACCAAAGAATTAAAAAAATAGAAAAAAAAAGAAATTAGGTCTAAAATATAAAATAAGATTTATTATTTTAAGATTCCTTAAGTGAAATATAAAATACGACATTCCCTAAATGAAAAATAAGCTGAATGTGTAATTAAAATGGCACAACTTGTTTGAAAGTGCAAAACCACGAGTGAAGGATGGAGTTTGAAATGGTTATTTCTCAGATTGCTAAAATCAAGGTAAAATGAAGTATTTCACAGGCATTCAGAAGGAAAAGCCATAGAGATAAGAGAAACAATCTAAATACACAAATGTGCAAATAAGCTGGCCACCAAATTTATAATGAAAAATTTAGTAAAGAATTGAAGTTCTGAGGCAAAAGAGCATGAGTGTATTAGCATGACCCTGGAATTTTCTTTGAAGGTAGATCACCTTTGAGTAGAAATACAAAGTAACGATTTAGTGAAAACTGTCAAGGATCTGGGAAGTGTTTTATCTGTGAGCTCCTCCCACATCCCTGCCATATTGAACACACACACACACACATACACACACACACACACACACATCCCAGCCTAGAAGAAATAGTTCAAATTAAAGAACTAAGAAACTGGGAAGATTTTGTAGGATAAGATTTCAGCTAATTTATACATTGTAAAATAGAAATACGGTTTATGCCTTGCGCATAGTTTAAAAAGGATAGCATTTCAAATCACTTCACCATAATATATTCTATTAGATTGTCTTTAATTCTTGAATAATTAATTTTTCTTTAAGTTCCTAAAATAAATGACTCAGCTTCCATTCCACAAACTATGATACATCTGTGCCATTACAGTCCACAAAATTCCCAAAGTTAGCTGCTGGAGGGGAAGTTAATGTGATGAATGATTTTGTAAAGGAATTACAAATTTAAAATTACAAATTACAAATCAGAGCTACAATTTTCTAAATACTATGATAAGATGCTCTTATCACAGGAAAAAAAATAATTTAATCAACACTTTTTTTGGGGATGTGGAAAAGGGACAAAATTTCATGTTTGGCTAGGGGAAAAAATGATAGTCTTTCAAACTTGAGTTAACTAGAAGGACCAAAAGAACTCAAAACACACACACACACACACACACACACACACACACACACACAAACCATTGAGGTTCTTAGGTGGCTTAATTTTGTTTGCTAGAAAGGAGTCCAGGTAGAGATTTGGAAGCAATTCTACTTATATAAATTTATCCATTAATTGCCTCCCCATTTACCTTCTGCAATTTAAGTTAGAGAATCCATGGTCATAGGTATATATTCAAATTCTGGCCATATACTCAGGACAACCAAAAATAAGTCCTCAGCAAATTACTTTGAAATTTTAATTAATATTATAAATTGATTTTTTGTATTTCATACCTACAAAAGAAAAAGTATTTTAGAAACTTTTGTTTTTGTTTTTTTTATCTGAATCATCTTATCTAACAAACATTTCAGCTACTAAGAACATTATCCATTTTATATAAAAGCAATTAAAAAGTTAATCCCATTGAAATATGATACAATCATATTTGTGATATGATTGTATGATACAATCATACAATCATACAAAATATGATACAATCCTTGGGAAAAGGTAAATGAGACTTGGAATTCAAAATTTATTAAGCTGAACTGTATAATGAGATTTTATTACTCAGGATTCTCAAGAGAAACAAAAAATAAGATATTTCTGTATATCTCTGTTATGGGTATATAACCCTTTATATATTATAATCTCTTTATTGATGATATACAATATCATATATTGTATATTATATATATATATCATAAATGTACAATCTCTCCATATGTAGGAAGGGATTTATTGTAGGAATTGACGAACACAGTTATGGAGGGCACAAATCCCACACACTGTCATCTGCAAAGTGGAAAGCCAGAAATGCCAGTGGTATTATTCAGTCCAAGTCTGAAGTGTTGACAAGCAAGGAAGCTGATGGTGTAACTCCCAGGCAGAGGCCAGAGACATGAGAGCCAGCCGTGTGTGTGCTTTTGTGTGTGAGGGGATGCTGTTGGTGTAATCTCAGAGTCTAAAGGTCCAAGAACCAGGAGCTCCAATGTCCTAGGAAAGAAAAAAAAATAAACATTCTAGCTCAAGGAGAGAGAGATTGAGAAAGACAAAGTGTATGTGTAAGGATTGGCAGTTCTGCTCTATTTGGACCCACAAGGGACTGGATTATGCCCATTCACATTGGTGATGATGATCTTCTTTACTCTGTCTACCAAATCAATCGCTGATCTCTTCCAGAAACACCCTCACAAACATACCCAGAAATAATCTTCTCCTGGCTATCTGGGTATCCTTTAGTCCAGTCAAGATGACTCATAAAATTAACCATCATTGGAAAATATTTGTTGTGGAAGTAATTAGGAAATGTCCGGGGGGGGGGTTGTACTTTAGTATAATATTGTTTAAATGATAAACAATTATGCAGACTAAAAAGAACCATTGATCACAGCATTAGGATAATATTTAAAAATTAGTTTTTGCTTTCTTTAGGTTACAGAAAGGTAGATCTTTTCATGTTCAGGATAATTAAATCTAGGTAAATTTAAATTGAAAACTATGTTTTAATATTGTATCTTCTATAATATGAAAAGCTTGTTAAGGTAGTTTGTAGTTAAATTGTAACTCAGCACTAACTCATTTTGATTTATAGAGCTTCTTTGTTTCTTTTGTTAAGAATGTTCTTAAAATTTTGTTACACATTTAAGCTCATATTTCTCTTTGATAAGTGTTTGAACAAAGGTAATGGGTCTACTGAAAGTAGATTGCATTTTTCCTTACAAATATGTCCAGTTAAAATACATTACTGATATTTCAAATTCAAGTTCAAAGTACCACGAGATACTTGTGTTGAACTATGCAAACTGTTAAATAGTTTTCGTTTGTTTGTTTTAAACCATACAATGGCAGGTCTATTTGATTTGTTCTCAGATTATTCACTCTTTTGGGTTCATTCAGCCAGAAATTTAGGAAATAGATTGTTTATATGAAATTATATTTGTTTAATTTCCTCAAAGAATATATTGGGAAACCAAGTAAAATGACTTGTCCAAATCTAAATCTTGACTAATGCCAGATGCCAGGTTTCCTACCTGATTCTAAATCATCGTCTGTGATTTCCAAACGTCCCTTGTGTTGAATTCCAATGTCAAAGAAATATAATCCTGGGAGAGTTTTAAGATAACTTAAACATCTCCTCAAAAACACATGTCCCCCCTGCAAACAAAAACAAAAACAAAAACAAACAAAAACCAACAAAAGCAACAACAAAAAAACACCACATGTCCCAAACAGGACAGAGGCATATGGAGTAAAAGCTTTTTTTTTTTTTTTTTTTTAATTTTTTTTATTTAATGAAAAACATTTATTATCCCCTGAATCACACAAGCATTCCTAACCTTACATCCATTGGCTGGAATGTGCTTAACTAGGTATTTCTTTTTTTTTTTTTTTTTTTTTTTTAAAGATTTTATTTATTTATTTGACACAGATCACAAGTAGGCAGAGAGGCAGGCAGAGAGAGGAGGAAGCAGGCTCCCTGACGAGCAGAGAGCCCGATGCGGGGCTCGATCCCAGGACCCTGAGATCATGACCTGAGCCGAAGGCAGAGGCTTTAACCCACTGAGCCACCCAGGCGTCCCATTAACTAGGTATTTCTAGTTGCAGGAGAGGCTGGGAAACTTAACAATATGACACATGGGTGACAGTGTCCTAATTGGCTTAAAAATCCTGGTTCGTGACTGGAATATGAACTGAGCAAAGGCAGAGTTCTGGCAGCAAAGAGAGAAGGAGAAATAACTGGTAGAAACAGCAGAGAATGTCTGCTGTTTACTTTTATTTTTCTTAAAAGCCATTACTAAGTAATAATCCATTTGTACAAGCCTTGTTTACCTAGTTACTTAAGAATAATTTATTATATATCTGGACGTTTCTCTGTAAATCATATGTTCAAATTATGTCCACAATATTTTAAACATTCCCTGAATAATTTTTAAAATGTTGCTAGTTTTATATTGCTAAATATAGTTCACCTGAGGTTATGGAGACTATGGTTAGTAGAACAATCTGTTGAATCAAGGCAGTTTCCACTGACAAGGATAGCCCCATGATTTCTGGGATTGGTTTTTTCAAGCCCTCACCTTTTTACAGAATGATGTATATATTGCACAGAAAATTTGATAAATGAATCTTTTAGTTATCTGCAATTAAATTACAAACACATACATAGGTCATGTTAATATGGCAGCTTAATTCAATGCTAAATAGATTTATCTATATACTATAAGATACACAAACATATACTTCCCTGTCTTCCTCTAGGAAAAAATAAGTTTTGTGTCAAAATGCCAACATTTATTAAATGGAATTAAAAAAACTGAAAATGGTTGTATGCTTTTAAAGAAATTATTCTTCCTTTAAGTGCTACAGGTACTCATGATGAATATTAAAAAAGGATAATTATTAGCATCATAAATTTATATGATGTATTTCTAAGTAAGCATTTAATTTCATCAGTTCAAGGACAATTTTAGGTTCCATATAATCTGTGGATTATAGAGGCAATAGATAGATTGCTCCCATAGATGAGGTGACATTTTAGCCAATGAGAACTTGGATGTTGAACAGCATGACATTCCTGCCTTCTGTCAAGATCAAAGTGACAACTATGTCCTTTCACCTGAATTCACAGACTATAGGTAGGTGATGATCCTTAACATCTATGCATTATTTACACTGAAAGGAAAAATGCCCATAAGTAGATGATGGGATGACTCTGCTTGTTAGTAAATGCTGCTGTACCTGAATTTGCTTTGAATTTCCTTAAAGTAAGTTTACATCTGATTGTTTCAAATTAAATTATAATCATAGATAAGAAAGTATCATTCTCAGTAACAAAGCACCTTTCACAGTTTCATAATCTACTGATTCTTCACTATATAGTTATTAAATATATTTGATAAGACTGTCTTAATTAGAATCAAAGAAACAATTTGCTTTCACAGTCATTTGATAGTTTGGTAACCTTGGAAAATTTATTTAACATCTCAGAAATTCACTTAAAATGATTAATGCACATAACATAAAATTTACTATCTTTTTTAAGTGTACAGTTTATTATCATTAAGGACGTTCTTGTCATTATACAACTATCACCACTATTCCTCTCCAGACATTTGTCCTCCAAGTAACTGAATTTTTATACCTGTTGAACAACAAACAGCTCCTTATTTCTTCATCAACCCAACCTCTGGCAATCACCATTTTACTCTATTTTTATTAGTTTGACTATTTTTACATACTTCACATAAATGAAATCAGTCAGTATTTTTGTCCTTCTATGACTGGATTATTTCACTTAGCAGAATACCTTGCAGTTTCGTCCAGGGTGTCGCATATGGCAGGATATCCTTCTTTTTTAATGATGAACAGTATTTCCTTTTATCTATATACCTACATACCTAATTTTTGTTATCCATTATCCATCAATGGGCATTTAGGTTGTTTCCACATCCTTGGCAATTGTGACTAACGTTGCTGTTAACATAGGAGTGCAGATGCCACTTCAAGATCTTGATTTTAATTCTTTTGGGTATATACCTCGGAGTGGGATTGCTATATCAGAAGATAGCTCTGCTTTTATCTTTATTTTTGGTGGTTCTATTTTTTTATTTTTTTTAGCAAGTTTCATACTATTTTCCATAGCTTCTGCACCATTTTACATTTTACATTCCAACCAACAACGTACATGGGTCCCAATTTCTCTACATTCTCACTTGTTGTCTTTTTGGTAATAGCCATTTTAACAAGTATGAAGTGTTGTGTCATGATGGCTTTTGTTTTCATTTCTCTGATGATTAGTGATGATGAGCATCTTGTCAAAAATCGGCTTGATGTTTATATGTTTTCTTTGGAGAAATGTTTATTCAAATTATTGACCCATTTTAAACATGTTTTTAAAAGTTTATTTGTGTTTTTTGTTATTGAAATATAAAATGTTCTTATATATTTTGGGTATGAATCCCTTGTCAGATATAGTTTGCAAATATTTTTTCTCACTCCCTGGTTGCATTTCACTATGTTGATGTTTCCTTTACTTTGCAGAAGTTGGCTAGTTTGATGAAGTCCCACTTGTTTATTTTTGCTCCTGTTGCTTGTGGCTTGATGCCACATCTGAACAACCATTGTGAAAACCTTGTCAAGGTGTTATCCCATGAGGTTTTCTCCCAGAAGTTTTACACTTTAAGTTCTTAGGTTAAAATATTAATCCATTTTGAGTTGATTTTTGTGCATGTTGTAAATTAAGAGCCCAGTTTTATTCATTTGCCCATGAATATCTACTTTTTGGAACTATTTATTCAAGAGACTTCTTTATTCAAGAGGCTTTCTATGCTGTCCCATTGGTTTACATGTCTGTTTTAGTATCAGTACCATACTGTTGGAGTTGCTTTGGTTTGTGATATATTTTGAAATCAGGAAATATAATGTCTCTAGTTAAAGATTGTTTTAACTATTCAGGATGTTTTGTTCCATAATTTAGGATTTTTTCCCATTTCTGTAAACAATGCACTGGAATTTTTTTAAGATTTTACTTATTTGAGAAAGAGTGTGAGAGAGAACATGAGAGAGAGAGAGAGAGCAAGCACAAGCAGGAGGGAGGGGTAGAGTGAGAAGCAGACTCCTTGCTGAGCAGGGACCCCGATGTGGGGCTTGATCCCAGGACCCTGAGATCATGACCTGAGCTGAAGGCAGACACTTAACTGACTGAGCCATCCAGGCACCCCAATGCCATTGGAAAGGGATTACATTGAATCTATAGATTGCTTTGAATTTATAGATTATAATACAGACATTGTGTGAAAAGCCCACAGGTAGCATCCTAACTCAGTAGTGAAAGGCAGCTTTTTCTCTAAGATCAAAAATAAAATAAGAATTCCCCTTCTCACCACTTGTATGTAACATAGTAGTAGGAGTCCTGGTCAAAGCAATTAGACGAGAAAGTAAAATTATCTCTGTTTGCAGATGGCATGATCTTATATGTAGAAAACTTCAAAGACTCCACTAAAAAATAAAAATAAACAAAATTCAACAATGACAAAAAGAAAAAAAAAGTTAGAATAAATAAATTCAGTAAAGTGGCAGGGTACAAAATCAATACGCAGAAATCAGTTGCCTGTCTATATACTAACAATAAAATATCCAAGAAAGAAATTTCAAAAACAACCCCCTCTTTAATTGTATCAATAAGAATAAAATACCTAGAAATAAACTTAACCAAGGGGGATTTGTATGCTGAAAACTACAAAGCACTGATGAAAGAAATTTCAAGAGAAAAATAAATGGAAAGACATCACATGTTCATTGATGAAAAGACAATATTGTGAAAATGTCTATATTATCCAAAGGGAAACTCACTTTTAATGTGCAAATAATAAATCACAGTAAGGTGTTGATATAATGGTTTGTTAATACATGGTATATTGCATTCTGTAAAATCATTTTAATGCTTTCATGATTCTCCCCTAAATGGAGATAGAAACTTCATGCCTTCTAATGAAACCAAATGTTTTGGCATAATTCTATGAACTCTGTGTTTTATCCACTCAGGCTCCTTCAAACAATGGGTTTTTGTTAAAAGAAATAAAGATGTCCAAAAATTTATGCACAGCCTGGAATCATCACTCAGTTGTCTCTGTCAACAACTTCAGCAGTTCAGGTATGTGAAAAATTTACCATAGCTATAGAGACTGAGCCTCAGTCACTAAAGTATTTTGTTGTGTCTTCAGCAATAGGGTATTTTTTATCCACTTTAATTATGGTGTCTCAGATCCCACCTCCATCACTATCCTTTCTATCTTTCTCCATTTCCACTTCTTTTGTAGTCACCAGCCATCTCCATTCCAGGTGGGTTTTTTTTTTTTTTTTTTTTAATTTCATGCCTTCAGTTAGCTTAGTGTTTAATTTAATTTTATCTGTAGCTTTCTTTTGTATGCATGGCCCCTCCTGCTACTGCCATCTTATAGAATATTTTCAAGCATCTTTTTAGCTCAAAATGTCCCTGTCAACTGACAATTACTTTCATTTCTAAATTCAAATTATCCAGGAAAAAACTGTGATATTTAGTACCATCTCTGTTTGTGTGGAAATCTCACTGCTTAATTTACTCACTGGGTGCTGACCTAGATTAGGATGCCTTTCTACAGAGTATGGCCATTTAGGACAGTTCCTCTTAACTAGGAAATATATATATATATAGTATTAACCTTGATTTATCTATAATATAGGTTTGTGCTTCTGGGTTTTCTTAGTCTCATTCTAGAATGGATGGATAGATGGTAACTGGGGATAGTTCCTCCCCTTCCTATTGTTGTATTATTGATATTACTATCTGTATCACTTTGCTAGGGCTGCCATAAAAAAGTACCACAGACCAGATGAGATAAACAATACAAATTTATTTTTTCACAGTTAAAAAAGGCTAGCAGTCCCACATCAGGGTCTCAGCAGAGTTTCATTCCGAATTCTCCTCTTAGCTTGTAGATGGCTATCTTCTCTCTCACATGGCCTTTCCTTTGTGCACACTCATATGTGTGTCCACATTTCCTCTTCTTATAACAGTCATATTGGATTAGGGCCCACCCTAATGACCTTACTCAACCTTAATTACCTTTTTAAAAGCCCTATCTTTTAATTTTAGTCACATTCTGAGGGACAAGGGGACAGAACTTCAACACATGAACTTGAGGAGGACACAATTCAACCCATTACATGATCCATATCTAGCTTTAAAGCACATACAAAATAATTTTATCTGTAGTATAGTTTTGAAGTAAATCCAAATATGACTTACAAAAAGAGGAGTGATATGAGGGCAATTTAGAACATTGCCCATATCTCTTATTAAGAAAAGAAAAAAAAATGTCTTGTAAAGGAAAAAATGATTTAAAAAATTTAGCCACCTTGCTCCTAAATTTGTTTTGGTCTCTGAAAAATGCTAATAGATATGTGTATACTAATAAAGTGTAATTAACACTGAGTTTTGAGACAATGATAATGAGATTTCAGCAACAGAAAGACAGACGAGACTTGAAGAAATAGTGTTCTCTGATTCACTAACAACTGAATTAAATACTTCCCTCAGGATTAGGCTTCTCCATTGTGCACCTTATGCATGAAAATAAAATTTTGGAACACAGCCTGCAGCACATTGGGATTTAGGCAGTTTTAAGAGATCTTACATAATTAATGGAAAACAAACACAGGCATAAGGAAGCATCATAAATATAGTCTTATGCAAATATACTATGCCACCTAATTCATAAAGATTAGGGATATGCATGACTCCAAAAGGCCTCAATTGTAGCTACTTTTCCTGGATATAAAATAAAAATGTCCTGTGCATTTTTAATTTTGTAAGGCAATCTAAAACAGATGTGATTTTTAAAAAAATCTGTCAATAAAATAATTTTTAATTATTCCTTATTTGTGTTAATGATAAAACATAACTGGAATCCACAGATAATTCCAAATCAAGTGCTGTTTCTTTCCTTATTTTAATCTAGGCCAGTTCTGTGATCTGCTTTAACCAAAAGAGTGTGACAAAAAGTGTAGCTGTGCCAGTTCCAGGCCAAAACTTTAAGACATTGTGACAATTTATCAGGAAGTTATTAGCCATGTAAAGCAACAGGTCTGAGACATCATTCCGTAAGGGAGATTCAGATAGCTAAAATAGCCATTTAAAGAGAGCACATGAAAGATAACTGAAGCTCCCATGGGTCAGAGCAAACACTAATCCCCTAACCGAGAGTCCTGAATAAACCTTCAACCAGTATCTGGTACCAGGTTGCCAGCCACATGATTCTGACATCTTGAAAATGGATCCTGGCCAGCTCCCAGACATTCAAACCATTCTAGCTGATATACCAGATATGTGAATAAAGCAACCATCTTGGACTGACATTATGTAGTGAAAAAGGATTTATCTTTACAAGACCTTGTCCAAATGCCTGATCAAAGAATCATGAGCAAATAACATGTAGCTGTTATTTGAAGCTACTAAATGTTGAGTAGTTTCTTATACAGGTGTATTAGTTTTCTAAGGCTGCCATTCACAGAATACCATAGATTAAGAGTTGAAATTTAGGGGCACCTGGGTGGCTCAGTGGGTTAAGACTTGCCTTCGGCTCAGGTCATGATCTCAGGGTCCTGGGATCGAGCTCCACATCGGGCTCTCTGCTCGGCAGGGAGCCTGCTTCCTCCTCTCTCTCTGTCTGCCTCTACTTGTGATCTCTGTCAAATAAATAAATAAAAATGTTAAAAAAAAAAAGAGTTGAAATTTATATTTCACAGTTCTGGCGTCTTGAAAGTCCAGTTTCAAAGCATAGGCAGGCTTGGTTTTTCTCCAGAGACTGCTCTCCTTGGCTTACAGATAGCTACAGTCTCACTGTGTCCTTGCATCCCTGGTGTCTCTTCCTCTTCCTATAATGGCATTAGTCACATTGGATTAGGGTCCCATCCTTATGGCTTCATTTAACCCTAGTTATCTCTTTAAAGGTCCTATCCGCAAATACAGTTACACTGGGGAGTTAAGCTTCATCATATGCATTTGGGGAGGCAACCCAGTTCAGACAGTAACAACTTCTATGTGTCTTCTCAAAATTCATAACCCCCAAGATGATGGTATTAGGAGGTGGTGCCTTTAGGGGGTGATTAGGATAAGATTAGTGTCCTTACAATAAAAAGTTCAGAGATCTCTCTTCCATCAGGTGAGGACACGATGAGAAATTGGCAGTCTGCAACCGAGGAAAGGGACTGCACCAGAACCTGACCATGCTGGAATTCTGAACTCAGACTGCCAGCCCCCAGAATTGTAACAAATATTAAGTTCTTTTGTTTACATAAGCACCCAATCTGTGCCATTTTGTCATAGCAGTTTAAAAGCTCTAAGACAACAAATATAGATTAGTTAAATATTAATAATTAGAATTTGGATGTTGACATAACAAAAACATAAAAAATAAGTAGTATTGACTTGCATCAGTAGTGGCATGCTGAAAAAAGTCGAGGAGACTTAGAGGTGTATAAAAGGACAGTGAAGAAATTGCCTTTGGAAATCAGAGAAAATGAAACTTACATTTTTATTGGCAGAACAATTGGGAAGAATATCACTGTAGTGACTTTAAAGACAAGAAATATATTTTTTAAAAATATTTATTTATATATTTTAGAGATACAGAGAAAGTAAGAGACCGTGAGTTGGGGGAGGGGCAGTGGTACTGATTCTTCAAGCCAACTCCCCACTGAGTGCAGAGTGGGACAGGGAGCTCAATCCCAGGATCCATGAGATCATGACTTGAGCCAAGAGTCAGATGCTTAAACTACTGAGCCATTCAGGCACCCCAAAGATAAAAAATATTTTTAATTAACTTGTAAACTTGCATATTTGGCTAAGAGAATTTCATTGCAGATACTAAAAGTGCCAACTACTGTTTGGTTTTTGGTTTTATGTGCTTTCTTTTATTTATATATATAACGATGAAAAAAATGAACTAATGAAAAACTGATCACTTTCAAGCAGAATCTAAGGATAATATTTCTAAACCAAAACTAATATTGAAAAATAAAACCATTCTTGATAAAGAATGAAAAAGAAATAACGTTTTTTGGAGATAGCTTAAGGTTCTCAAAATAAGAAATGGTCTTAGTGAAGAGATTAAAAGTCCGGAAACTACCATCTTCACAACCAAATTCCTGTAAGACCTTTTGTCAAGATTCTCTCAACCAGAGAATAAAGCCTGTAACAATTTTAAGAACCCTGGTATACAGCACAGGGTAAAGGGGAGACTACCTGTTTGAGAGATGTGTTTGTGTGCCTGTTTTCACATGTGTAAATGTGTTTGTGCTGTGTCTACTGGAGAAGATTATAGCTTAATACATAGGAAATGCCCATACTTATAAAAAAATATATTAATTTGGAAAAAAAGGGCTAACTAAACTGCAAAATAGATATAGGTTTCTAGGCCTCCAATTTCCTACAGGTAGAGAAGAGGCTGGGAGAGCTTCTCAGCTACAAGCATGTAATTTTTCTTTTTTTAAGTAAAATATGACTCAGAAGGAAGATTCAAAGGTCACAGAAGACATATAGACCATATGGGTGGTATAGACATATGATACAAGAATCACATAGAACCATTCCCAGGAGTAAAACTGGGATCTCATTAAGAACTGGTTACGTGTGCTCGACTGTATTTAAGAAAGATTATAAACAAATGGATGCTATGCATAACTCATTAACAATGCCTCATTATGAATGAAATATTTATTGAAATTATGCAGTTCTTACTTTAAATATGGGGAAAAAAACAACCTATCTACTTAGTCCATAGATATTCAGATTGAGAAGAACTACACTTGAGAGGTCTTGTTCCTACCTGAACATGAGTTACATAACATGACCTGGGACTTCAAACTTGAGTTTGATGCTGTAACAAGATGAGGTTTGGAGTGCCTTTGGTGGGTGTTTGAATGTGTTTTGCATATGTTAGGTCATAAATTAGCAGAGGACAGAGAGTAGACTATTGTAAAAGGTCATGTTGGCAGCCCAAATGAATAATGCTTCCTGATATTCACGTTTTTAGTACTTCCACTGCCCCTTCCCCTCCCAGATGTCTATATGATCTCCTTTAAGTAAATAATGATGTGCCATTTCTGGGCCTAAGCCATAAGGAATTCTAGCAACTTCTGCTTCTTCTGTACTTTTCAGAAGTAAGCAACCACCTAAGAAGTATAAATACACTGATTCCATCATGCTGTGAGAAAACCTAAGACCATCATGATCAGGAGAATGAAGGATCCCAACTGACAACAAGGGACATACTTTTTTTCAGTTGAAAGTCTCTTTGGAGCTTCTAGCTAATTGCCAAGACCATCTTGATGGCCATATGAGTGATTCACCTTAGAAATGGATCACAAAGTCCCACTTGAGACATTCTAGCTTTTCCTCAACCACTGAAGCAATCTTGGCTGAGGTACTACACATGTGAAACAAGAAATAATCTTGGGCATTTCAGCCCCAACAGACTCACAGAACAAAGATAACTGTCCCTGACATGTCCTGTTAAAGTTCCTGATTCATAGAATAGGGAACAAATGAAATAGTTCTCTCTCTGTCTTTCTTTTTTTTTAATGATTTTATTTATTTATTTATTTGACAGAGAGAGAGAGATCACAAGTAGGCAGAGAGACAGGCAGAGGGGGATGGGAAAGCAGGCTCCCCACTGAGCAGAGAGCCCGACGTGGGGCTTAATCCCAGGACTTGGATATCATGACCAGAGCCAAAGGCAGACGCTTAACCCACTAAGCCGCCCAGGTGCTCCAAATGAAATAGTTCTTGTATTAATCCACTAAATTTGGGGATACTCTGTTGCACAGGAATAGATGACCAAAACCTTCTGACTAAATCCTGATAAAAGTAACTCATCTAATTCTTTAGATTTAAAAAAAATCAAATTATGTAAGGAAGCCATGCATAAAATTTCTCACAAAAGTCAAGAACTTGGGGGTAGGACTCAAGATGGCGGAGAAGTAGCAGGCTGAGACGACATCGGGTAGCAGGAGATCAGCTAGACAGCTTATCTAACCATTGTGAACACCTTCAAATCCAACAGGAAATTGAAGAGAAGAAGAGCAACAATTCCAGAAACAGAAAATCGATCACTTTCTGAAAGGTAGGACCTGTGGAGAAGTGAATCCAAAGTGATGGGAAGACAGACCACGGGGGGAGGGGCCTGCTCCTGGCAAGTGGCGGAATAACAGAGCACAACATCAGGACTTTTAAAAGTCTGCTCCATGGAGGGACATTACTCCAGAGGCTAAACCAGGGGGAAGCCCAGGCGGGGTCAGTGTAACCCCAGGTCCCGCGGGGTCACAGAAGGACCAGGGGTGTCTGAGTGCCGGAGAGCTCGCAGGTATTAGAGCGGGGAAGCTGGCTACAGTGACAAAGCCGAGGAGTGAGCTTTCAGCCCAGGGTTACCATGTGCCGGTCGCAGGCTGGGTGGGCTCAGAGCATGGCTGGAGGCCATGGAGACAGAAGGGACCGGGCACTTTAATCCAAGTGCCAGCAATTGACTGCTTTCCTCCAGGGGCGACCACAGGCCAGGGAGACAGGGCAGTTGGGTGCTTTTCTCTGAGGGCGCACTGAGGAGCAGGACCCTAATCTCTCGGCTCCTCCGGGCCGGAGATTGGGAGGCCACCATCTTCATTCCTGTCCTCCGGAACTCTCCAGAAAGCACTCAGGGAACAAAATCTCCCGAAAGCAAACCCGAGCGGATTACTTAGCCCGGCCCCTGGCAAGGGCAGTGCAATTCCGCCTTGGGCAAAGACACTTGAGAATCACTACAACAGGCCCCTCCCCCAGAAGATCAACAAGAAACCCATCCAAAACCAACTTCACTCATCAAGAACAGCGGAATTCCACAGGAGGAGAAAGCAAATCCTATCTGGACAAAATGACAAGGCAGAAAAACTCACCTCAAAAAAAAGAACAAGAGGCAGTACCAAAGGCTGGAGACCTAATCAATACGGACATTGGTAACATGACAGATCTAGAGGTCAGAATGACAATTCTCAAGGTTCTAGCCGGGCTCAAAAAAGCATAGAAGATATTAGAGAAACCCTCTCCGGAGAGATAAAAGCCCTTTCTGGAGAAATAAAAGAACTAAAATCTAACCAAGTTGAAATAAAAAAAGCTATTAATGAGGTGCAATCAAAAATGGAAGCTCTTACTGCTAGGATAAATGAGGCAGAAGAAAGAATTAGTGACATAGAAGATGAAATGACAGAGAATAAAGAAGCTGAGCAAAAGAGAGACAAACAAATACTGGTCCATGAGGAGAGAATTTGAGAGATAAACGACACCATAAGACGACACAACATTAGAATAATTGGGATTCCAGAAGAAGAAGAAAGAGAGAGGGGAGCAGAAGGTATATTGGAGACAATTATTGGAGAGAATTTCCCTAATATGGCAAAGGGAACAAACATCAAAATCCAGGAGATGCTAAGAACGCCCCTCAAAATCAATAAAAATAGGTCCACACCTAGTCACCTGATAGTAAAATTTACAAGTCTTAGCGACAAAGAGAAAATCCTGAAAGCAGCCCAGGAAAAGAAGTCTGTAACATACAAGGGTAAAAACATTAGATTGGCAGCGGACCTACTCACAGAGACCCGGCAGGCCAGAAAGAACTGGCATGATATATTCAGAGCACTAAACAAGAAAAACATGCAGCCAAGAATACTATATCCGGCTAGGCTATCACTGAAAATAGAAGGAGAGATCAAGAGCTTCCAGGACAAACAAAAGCTGAAAGAATTTGCAAACACCAAACCAGCTCTACAGGGAATATTGAAAGGGGTCCTCTAAGCAAAGAGAGACCCTAAAAGTAGTAGATCAGAAAGAAACGGAGACAATATACAGTAACAGTCACCTGTTACAATGGCAATACAATGGCACTAAATTCATATCTCTCAATAGTTACCCTGAATGTTAATGGGCTAAATGCCCCAATCAAAAGAAATGGGGTACCAGAATGGATAAAAAAACAAAACCCATCAATATGCTGCCTACAAGAAACTCATTTTAGACCTGAAGACACTTCCAGATTTAAAGTGAGGGGGTGGAAAACAATGGACCATGCTAATGGACATCAGAAGAAAGCTGGGATGGCAATCCTTATATCAGATCAATTAGATTTTAAGCCAAAGACTATAATAAGAGATGAGGAAGGACACTATATCATCCTTAAAGGGTCTGTCCAACAAGAAGACCTAACACTCTTAAATATCTATGCCCCTAAAATGGGAGCAGCCAGCTATATAAACCAATTAATAACAAAATCAAAGAAATACATTGACAGTAATACAATAATAGCAGGGGACTTTAACACTCTCCTCACTGAAATGGACAGATCATCTAAGCAAAAGATCGACAAGGAAATAAAGGCCTTAAATGACACACTGGACCAGATGGACATCACAGATATATTCAGAACATTCCATCCCAAAGCAACAGAATAAACATTCTTCTCTAGTGCACATGGAACATTCTCCAGAATAGACCACATCCTGTGTCATAAATCAGGTCTCAACCGGTATCAAAAGATTGAGATCATTCCCTGCATATTTTCAGACCACAATGCTCTGAAGCTAGAACTCAATCACAAGAGGAAATTTGGAAAGAACGCAAATACATGGGGACTAAACAGCATCCTTCTAAAAAATGAATGGGTCAACCAGGAAATTAAAGAAGAATTGAAAAAAATCATGTAAACAAATGATAATGAAAACACAACGGTTCAAAATCTGTGGGACAAACAAAGGCAGTCCTGAGAGGAAAATATATAGCGGTACAAGCTTTTCTCAAGAAACAAGAAAGGTCTCAAATACATAACCTACCCCTATACCTAAAGGAGCTGGAGAAAGAACAACAAAGAAAGCCTAAACCCAGCAGGAGAAGAGAAATCATAAAGATCAGAGCAGAAATCAATGAAATAGAAACTAAAAAAACAATAGAACAAATCAACAAAACTAGGAGCTGAAAGAATTAATAAGATTGACAAACCCCTGGCCAGACTTATCAAAAAGAAAAGAGAAAGGACGCAAATAAATAAAATCATGAATGAAAGAGGAGAGATCACAACCAACACCAAAGAAATACAAACAATTATAAGAACATACTACGAGCAACTTTACGCCAACAAATTTGACAACCTGGAAGAAATGGATACATTTCTAGAGACATATAAACTACCACAACTGAACCAGGAAGAAATAGAAAACCTGAATAAACCCATAACCAGTAAGGAGATCAAAACAGTCATCAAAAATCTCCAAACAAACAAAAGTCCAGGACCAGACAGCTTCCCAGGGGAATTCTACCAAACATTTAAAGAAGAATTAATTCCTATTCTCCTGAAACTGTTCCAAAAAATAGAAATGGAAGGAAAATTTCCAAACTCATTTTATGAGGTCAGCATCACCTTGATCCCAAAACCAGACAAGGATCCCATCAAAAAAGAGAATTACAGACCAATATCCTTGATGAACACAGATGCAAAAATTCTCACCAAAATACTGGCCAATAGGATCCAACAGTACATTAAAAGGATTATTCACCACGACCAAGTGGGATTTATTCCAGGGCTGCAAGGTTGGTTCAACATCCACAAATCCATCAATGTGATACAATACATTAATAAAGGAAAGAGTAAGAACCATATGATACTCTCAATAGATGCTGAAAAAGCATTTGACAAAGTGCAGCATCCCTTCCTGATTAAAACTCTTCAAAGTGTAGGGATAGAAGGCACATACCTCAATATTATCAAAGCCATCTATGAAAAACCCACTGCAAATATCACTCTCAATGGAGAAAAACTGAAACCTTTTCTGCCAAGGTCAGGAACAAGGCAAGGACGTCCGTTATCACCACTGCTGTTCAACATAGTACTAGAAGTCCTAGCCTCAGCAATCAGACAACAAAAAGAAATTAAATGCATCCAAATTGGCAATGAAGAAGTCAAACTATTGCTCTTTGCAGATGATATGATACTATATGTGGAAAACCCAAAGACTCCACTCCAAAACTGCTAGAACTTGTACAGGAGTTCAGTAAAGTGTCAGGATATAAAGTCAATGCACAGAAATCAGTAGCATTTCTTTACACTAACAACAAGACAGAAGAAAGAGAAATTGAGGAGTCAGTCCCATTTACAATTGCACCCAAAACCATAAGATACCTAGGAATAAATCTCAACACCCAAAGAACAAATAATCCAATCAAGAAATGGGCAGAGGACATGAACAGACATTTCTGCAAAGAAGACATCCAGATGGTCAACAAACACATGAAAAAGTGCTCCACATCACTCGGCATCAGGGAAATACAAATCAACACCACAATGAGATATCACCTCACAACCAGTCAGAATGGCTAAAATTAACAAGTCAAGAAATGACAGATGCTGGTGAGGATGCGGATAGAGGGGAACCCTCCTACACTGCTGGTGGGAATGCAAGCTGGTGCAACCACTCTGGAAAACAGTGTGGAGGTTCCTCAAAAAACTGAAAATAGAGCTACCCTATGACCCAGCAATTGCACTACTGGGTATATATCCTAAAGATACAAACGTGGTGCTCTGAAGGGGCATGTGCACCCAAATGTTTATAGCAGCAATGTCCACAATAGCCAAACTGTGGAAAGAACCTAGATGTCCATCAACAGATGAATGGATAAAGAAGATGTGGTGTACATACACAATGGAATACTATGCAGCCATCAAAAGAAATGAAATCTTGCCATTTGTGACGACGTGGATGGGACTAGAGGGTATTATGCTTAGCGAAATAAGTCAATCAGAGAAAGACAACTATCATATGATCTCTTTGATATGAGGAAGTGGAGATGCAATGTGGGGGGGTTGGGAGGAGCTAGGAAAAGAAAAAATGAAAAGATGGGATTGGGAGGGAGACAAACCATAAAAGACTCAATCTCAAAAAACAGACTGAGGGTTGCTGGGGGGCAGGAGGACGGGAGAGGGTGGTGGGAATATGGACATTGGGGAGGGTATGTGCTTTGACGAGTGCTGTGAAATGTGTAAACCTGGCGATTCATAGACCTGTACCCCTGGGGATAAGAATACATTATATGTTTATTAAAATTAAAAAAAAAAAGAAAAGCAAAAAAAAAAAAAGTCAAAACTTTGCAATATCACTCTAATTAAGAGGGACCAATTGTTTTCTATTATTATTCTTTAATCCTTCAATTTACTTCCCTCTGATAGGACTCAGAATGTAGTTTTTTTCTGCTTAAAAAAGAAATAACATATTATCATAGATGCATTGCATGAATAACTCCATTTTTTTTCATGCCTGCCAATATCTGTATCATTTGACAAGATCTTCCCACACTAACTCTGGGCTTTGTGGGTGAATTTCTTTGACCAGGCAGAAGATTGAGAAAGCACATTTGTGTATTTGCTTCCCTTGGTAATCTTCTTGCCACCATAGAGCATGCTGAGAGTAGGTGGTTGGAAGAATGGGAGCGCAAGTAGAGTCATCCTACATCAGTCAGCCGATGCCAAATAACCAGCTTCCTGCAAATGTTTGAGCGAGCCCAGCCAAGATCAGCTGAGCCCAGACTATGTCATTATGATCTCACAGTGGACTATAGACTCGTACATAAAGAGAACTTTTGCTGTGGTAAAGCACCAGGTTTTAAGGTGGTTTGAATGTGGCATTATTATAGTAATAAGATAAATGAGCTCAGAATTAAGAGCATAAGTTCACCAGAAAATGAGTTCGCAGGAGTGTGCCAAGGACAAAGAATAACATTGTGTGAAGACTCCAAGGGGAAAAGCTGGGTGTGCATGAGACAGGAAGCCCAAGGTGGGTAACTTTATGTATAATTTGGGACAGAAATATGGCTTTTATGCATAGTTAGCTTTAATTAACATTTTGATAAAGACATTTTTGTTCCCAGGAATATGATAGCCTATTAATTGCTTGAATTCCTAGTCATCCTGATTCCAATTTGCTACCAAAATTTCAAACATGACAGAAACCAAAAATCTAAATCTTTATTAAACTGCTATTCACTTCTTCTTATATGGTTAAGCATTATGACAGGCACTGAAAATACAGTAATAAATATAATAAAAATAATGAATAATAATTATTGTGAACAAGTTAATTCTGTTTATAATCTTATTTGACACTTAACAAGAACCAGAATGTGGTTGCAAAGTCATTAAAACTGAAAATATAATTTTTGGATTTGGGGAACAAAGACGATGTGATTCTTTCCAGACAAAAATATGCATGATCTATTTCAAAATCTATCTTAGCCAAATAATAATTCTGGGGTTGAGGAACTTTTCAATGTACTTTTAAAAATTCATTTAGGATTTATAATGAAAGCATAAGAATGGAATACTTATGAATAGAGTGTATAATCTCTTCCTTTATGTAAAATATATATTTTATATTTATTTAAATGTATATTTATCCATTCCAATGCAAATATATGCACATACATAGACACAAAAATGTAACAATTTCAGATAAAAATGTATCATTCAGGAAAGAATGCAACCACTTTTTGTATTAATAGGTGTTTTATTATGTTTTGGGGTGCTTTGTTATATAGAAATATAGTGCTTATACACATGGTATATAACTTGCTCTGTCCCTAGGTTTTTAAAATGATATATTGTCCATATTAGTTTACAGGCTAAGTACATAAACCTCATTCTTTTATGACTCTTGTGAAGCATACCATTTATGGATATTCTATTTAACCACTTTTCTATTGTTATGGGTTTTTAAAAACTTTATTTATTAAAATAATGCTCAAGAGAATATTATTTTTTAGAATATTATTGTATGTAAATATTTTTATATGTATGCATGTATCTATAGAAAAACTTTGGAAGTAAAGTTTCTGGCTAAACAGCATATGCATTTGTATTTTTGATAGATTTGGCCAAATCGCCTTAAGTTGAAGTTATATCAATTTATTCTCCTACTATCAATGTATGAGAGTGCTTATTTCCCATACTCTAGCCAATACAGATGATATAAATTTTTACTTGTTTAATACATTTTTTAAATATTTGTTAACTGAATAGGTAAAAAATATATCATGGTGGGACTTAATTTGTATTTCTTTTATTACATTATGAAGAAAGTTGATTATCTTTTCATATTTTAAGAGCCATTTAAAATTCTTATAAAAAAGAATTCACATAAAATGAATCTTTACCAGTTTTTATTAAGTTGTTAATCTCTTATTATTTTGTAGGAGCTCTTTCTATTTTAGAAAAAATAACATTATTTTTATGTAAGTTACAGATAATTTATTCCCACTTTTTTGTTTGTTGGGGAGTGTCACTGAAAAGCCATGACCACTAGTTGACTATGAGCTGGACCCTGGTACTAGAAGGCTCCTTACCCCCTCCCCTGTCCTTGAAATGTGGGTTCTCCTGGCCTTTTCCACTTCCAGAGGTTGTTCTCAGGACACAGCCTTGAAAAACTGATGTGATGGTGAGAGCATCTGCACAGTATATATGACTCAACCCAGTTAGGGCCTCTTTATAAACTCAAGCTTTGATGCGCTACTTTGTGAGTCCATTCATTTTGCTGCTGCCCAAAACAAACCTGATATGTGAGTTCCCGTTGTTTATTGAAACTGCCACTTATATACCTGGAGTGGACTGCCTCTTCTATCTCTGTATGCCCTCTGAGTACACACAGGCCAGTTTCAGGTTATACCAGGGAAGCTGCCAGGAGGGTTACAAACCAACATTGTTTCAAGTTTTTTTAGTTGAGATATAAGTGACATACAATATTATGTTATTTTAAGATATATAGCATGATTCAATATACATAAATATTATAAAATTATTACCACCATAAGTTTAGTTAACATTCATCACCATCCATAGTTATGATTATTTTCTTGTAATAAGAAATTTTAAAATCTACTCTCTTAGCAACAAGGTATAACCACTTTTAATTTACCTAAAGAATAATCAAATGATATATGTTGTAATAGGGATACATGTTATCTTGTTATAATTTTAAGGACTTGTTATATCAAGCATGACTTGGATGGTATTTATTTGAAAATTATAGAAGCCACGCAGTTCAATAAATGTGTTCTGTGTAAAAAAAAAAAAAAAAAAAAAAAAGTGGAGAATAAGAGGGAAAACTGCGTTAGAGCCAAAAATAGACTAATGACCCCAAATTAATGGAAACTCTGGCAACAGTGCTAATACCAATAACCTCTGTTAGTGGAAAGAATAAAATCCGCCTAATACTGTGTGTTTATATTTCACCTCATTGTGTATCAGAATAATTATTTTTAAGAAAGTGTGGGTAAATTATATTACAAGAAGGTCTAAATAACCCTTTGTGTTACTGTAGCCTATTTGAAACAGTGCAGTTTAGAAGAAGCCAGGATAAAGACCATTTATTCTCCATTGCTACGATGTAACCTTATCCATTAGTCCTTTTTCTTTATAATATTCTTGCAAGCACTAAATGAAATGATAATGGTCAAAAATATCTTTGGTTTGGTATAATGCTGTTTGAACAGAACTATGAAATATGGCATATGCTATCAGTAGCTTTTTTTCATTTGCTTCTTGAGCATAATCAATTCTTTTTTAAAAATAGAAAACATTTTAATGGTGGACTTTGAGAAACAAACTGAAGGTTTTAGAGGGAAGGGGACTGGGGGAATGGGTGAGCCTGGTTGTGGGTATTAAGGAGGGTACGTATTGCATGGAGCACTGGGTGTGGTGCATAAACAATGAATCTTGGAACACTGAAAAAATAAAATGAAGTTAAAATAGATTTTTTAAATCTATTAATCAAATTTTAATCCATTCACCAAAATTTTAAAGATTTTGAACAATTTTAGATTTATAGCAAAATTGTGAATATAGTAAAAGTTGTCATACATACTATATCCAGTCTCCTGTATTATTAACATCTTACATTAGTATGGTATATTTGATACAATTAGTGAAACATCATTGGTACATTAGTTTTAACTAAAGTCCATAGCTTTTTCAGATTCTTTTAGTTTTCTTTCCTTAGTTTTGACTTAGTGTCCTTTTTCCATTCCAGGACCCAACCCAAGATGCCATTATTAAATGTAGTCATTGTGTCTCCTTAGTTTCCTCTTGGTTATGGCAGTTTCTCAGATTTTCCTAATTTTTGATGAGTTTGACAGTTTTGAAGAGTATGGGACCAGTATTTTATAGACATATAGGTGATTCTTATTGTTATTGTTGATGCTGACTTTGATCACCTAATGGAAGTTGGTCAGGTTTCTCTACCATAGGGTTACTTTTTTGTACCCTACCCATACTGTACTTTTTGCAAGGAGGCCGCTATGCACTGCCCACACGTAAGAATTGGGGAATTATGCCCCAGCTGTTGGGGGGGATGTAATTTCTACATAAATTTATTTAGAATTCTTCTGCAAAAGATATTTGTATCTCTTTCTCCATTTATTTATTTCCTCAATCATTTATATCAGAGTGGACCATAGATTTTTTTTAAAGATTTTATTTATTTATTTGACAGAGATCACAAATAGGCAGAGAGGCAGGCAGAGAGAGAGGAGGAAGCGGCTCCCTGCTGAGCAGAGAGCCCTATGCAGGGCTCTATCCCCGCATAGGTGCCCCAGATCATAGATTTTTATTTCATACTTTGGATTGCGACTTAATACTACTTTAATTTTTTTGTTGCTCAAATTGGTCCAGCGTTGGCCATTGAGTATTTTTTCATTTGATTCCTGTCTGCCTTTGACATACTCTCATCAATACAGGTATTTAAAAATTCACTTTCTTATATTCTGGCACTATACAATTCTCTTATCTCATCTTGTTTATTTCTAGCTCCAGTCCTAGAATCAGCCATTTTTTATGGATCCCTCATTCCTTTTATTGGACAATAGCCTTAGAAATCAAGAACCAGGTACTAGTGTGCTCAATGCTACTGAAGTACCCTTATATCTAAGCCCTCGTAGGTGTCCAAGCTAGGAACTACACGTTTGTCTACTAAGCCATGTATATACCCATATCTATAAATATTTCTGTATGAAACCATTTGAATTTATGATAATTTAACATGAGCTTATTCTGTTGTCTCCAGTTCTGATCTGTTAGTATTAATAGATTACTAGTAATGTGAAATATGTTAGTTCTTTCCCTTGTTTATCTATAAATTCTCACTCACCAATAAAAATCTGGCTGCCACCATTTGCCACTTATTTACTTCAGTGTTCAATTCCAGTGTGAATGTCAAGCAGCATCAGAATTGTTAACCCACACTCCCAAGGAAAACAACTCTGTTAAGCAGACTATAACGCTTATGCATATTTCGTTTTGCCTTAAATTATGCAGAATATACTCATTTCCAAAATTATTTAGGTCAGCACTTTCATGTATTTGTTATACACTTAGACTATCTTGTCACACTCTATATTCCCTCCTGGGATCTCCAACTTCCTAAATGACTTTTCAGAATTTGCATACATTAAGGTTTAGTCTTTGCGCTGTAATGTGCTGTGGGTTTTGACAAATGCATAGTGTCTTATATCCATTATTACAGTATCATAAATAATAATTTCAGAACATCCAAAAATTCCCTGTGCTTACCTGTTCAGCCCTCTCTTCACCCCAGCCCCCTGGCAACCACTGATGTTTTTACCATTACTATAGTTATGCCTACTCCTGAATATCATACAACTGAAATTATACAATCTGTAGCTTTTTTAGACTGACTTTTTTACTTAGCAGTATGCATTTAAGGTTCATCCATGTCTTTTTTGGCTTGAGGTTCATTTATTTTTATTGTAGAATAACATTTTATTTTATGGGATATACCACAGTTTGTTTATCAATTAACCTAATGAAGGTTATTTTGATTACTTCCAGTTTTTGGTGATTATCATTAAAGCTGCTGTAAACACTCACATGTAGGTTTTCCATGGAATGATTTTTCAAATTAGTTGTGTAGATACCTAAGAACATAAATACTGGATCCTATGGCAAGAAGATACTGAGTTTTTAAGAAATTGCTAAACTGTTGTCCAAAACAGCTGTACAAACTTGCAATGAATATGACTTTCTGTAATCTGCAGCCTTGCTGTCAGTGTCTTTTTATTTTATTGTAGCCATTCTAATAGGTGTTTGCAGGAATTTCATTATCGTTTTCATTTACAATCCCCTAATGACAAATGATGTTGAATATCTTTTCACATGGTTTTTGTTTTTGTTTGTTTGTTTTTTCTATTTATGTTCTCTGGTGAGGTGTCTATTCAAATCTTTTGCCAGTTTTTTGTTTGGTTCGTTTGTTTTCTAGTTGTTGAATTCTAAGTATTCTGTGTCTGTTTTGGGTACTTTATCAGAAACATGTTTTGAAAAATCTCAAAGATGACATTTGTGCAGAAAGTCTAGAGACCAATCCGGCTAGAATGAAGCATGAAAATAGTGGCTCCTAAACAAAAAGGTGAGATGATTTAAAAATATTTATGATATATACATTTCTAATAAGAGTTTTGGAATGTATTAATGATAGATAATGATAGAGCACTAGCTCTCCATTCTCCTGGGTGTCATCACACCAGTAAAGAGTCTGTCTTTCTTCACTGCAAAAGCTCAGTGTCAGTTTTTATTGGTTTCCTTTGCTTTGGGTGGATGAACATTCATTTGGTTTGGCTACATATGTACAGTTCTGTTTTTATAAAGAATTCAAAAAAATTGTGTTGGTGGCAACTAAACCTTCTGCCATAGGAATCTCTGTTTTTAAAGTTTATATCACAAACCATTAAATATTTGTTAATAGACTTTATTTTTTAGAACAGTTTTAGGTTCACTGAAAAATTGAGAGGAAGGTACAGAGATGACCCATATATCCTCTGCTCTCATACACGCATAGCCTCTTCGTTATCAGTATCCCTCAACAGAGTGATACATTCATTACAGCTGATGAATCTACAGTGACACATCACTGTCACAGAAAGATCATAGTTAACGTTGGGGTTCACTCTTGGTGTTGTACATTGTATACTTCTGGACAAATGTATAATGACATGCAGCATATAACGGCATGTCAAAGTACAAAAGTCAGTTCTTTCCTGTACATCAGAAATAAACAATTGGAATTTGAAATTAAAAACACAACAGCATTTACATTAACATCTTTTTAAAAATATTTTATTTATTTATTTGAGAAAGAGGAAGGTGAGAGAAATTATAGAGAGATCATGAACAGGTTAGAGGGGCAGAGGGAGAAGCAGACTCCTGCTGAGCAGGGAGCCCCATAAGGGACTCGATCTCAAGGGGCTCAAGACCCTGGAACCTGAACCAAAGACAGCTGCTTAACCAACTGAGCCACACATGTGCCCCTACATTAGCATCTTAATACTAGGAAGATACTTAGGTATAAATCTCTAACAAAATGTATATAAGATCTATACAAAGAAAACTACAAAACTCTGAAAAAAAGAAATCAAAGAACTATGTAATAAGAGATATTCCATATTCATAGATAGGAAGATTCAGTATAGATAAGATATCCATTCTTCCTGACTCAATCAGTAGATTTGATACAATTCCAGTCAAAATCCAGCAAGTTACTTTGTGGATACCAACAAGCTGATTCTATTAAAAATTAATCCAGACAGAGACCTCATATCCTTCACAAAAAAACTAACTCGAAACTGATCACAGATCTAAATGTATAGCACAAAACTATAGAACTCCCAGAAGATGACATAAGATCAATCATTAAATACTATTAATAACAAAAATGTAGAAGTTTTAGTTTTTTATTATTTTTAAAAAATTCTTTTTTCAAAAACATACATTGTTTTAAATTTTTACAGTTATTAGAAAGTCTGGGATTAACCCGTTTGTATAAAACTTTTGTGCTTATCCTGTTTCCCCTTAGAATAAATCTTTAGAACTTTAATTGGTGATGTGAAAGATGGCATTTTAAGCTCCCAATACACATTAATAAACAGCATTCCAGAAAGGCTGAACTTCTTTCTAGTCTCACCAGTGGTGTATGGGTTCTCCAGTTACCGCACTAACATTAACATTGAGGATTCCCTCCCTTGCTTCCTCCTTTTCTCCTCCCCTTCTTCCTTTCTGTTTTCTTTCATCTTTGCCTCCCTGCCTACCTGTTCATCATCTATGAGATAAAACAGAATAGCTCTCTACACTTTTATTTCTTTAATCATTATTTTGATTATACATTATTATTTATGAATTTTTGAGTTTTCATATTTGTGTACTTTTGAATACTTTAACAAGAAACTTAAATTGCATGTAGCCTGCACTCCTTCCAGGGTTCTAGGCTAAATTGTGAATGTGTGACATGTGCCTTAAGTTTCATTCTTTTTTATAACTTATCTCCACCAACCTCCTATATATTTCATGGTCTCATTTTGCCACCTAGATACTGATTTGCCTATAGCTGCCTGCATTAGAGAACCCACAAAATAAGTAATTTGCTTTCGTAACAGGAGGTAATCAAAAAGTTTGTCTCTCAGAATGAGAAGGTATGAGTGATGCTTACTTTTTTAGCTTGTATTGTGATCAAGCTTCAGTGTGTGAAGGAGCTGAAGGAAGTCAGCACGGGTCTGACAGAGCAGCTGGGCAGTGTTAATTGAAGCTAATTGCTGATTGGAGACTGGCAATGGCTAATTATTTTTACCTGTACAAATTCTCCTATAAGAAACTGCTAAGAAAGGTAAGCAGAAGGATACAATTTAATAGCCTCTTAGAGTGAATCTTAGAACAGACAAAGCAAATGATCTGAAGCCATGGGATGAGACAATGAAGATGCGAGTAAACTAGAACACTCTCTCTTAATGGCATATTAGCTGACTCTACAGTTATTGGTGCCTGTAGGGTACACCTTTGTTTTAGTGCACAAACTAGTTGCAGTAACATGCTTACTAAAAGAAAATTACTCTCCCAATTTAAGAAAGAACATTTTAAAAAAGATGAAAGCTTTTAAACTGTATTGAAGAAAGTACAGTTGTGAGGGGAAAATCAACAAAAACCTGATCTGAGAAAGATATTTCTTGTGGTGTCATTTACAACATTCTTTTGGGGAGAAACTAATTTCTTCTAGCATTAGGAAGCAATTGTTCCTGTTCGTTTAGAAAACTAGTTATATAATGACCAAGCTGATGGTCATTCAGGGATCTAATAATCTTAGCTATATATGTTTTATTGTATATACAGTGTAATAAAGAATATTTAAACATTTTCTGTGTCTGTATAATATCTCCATCATATTGGATTTTTGAACTAGCTTAGTCAGAGGGTTCTTTCCTTATACAAGCTTCAAATACAATGTTGGTTTGTGTTCATTACCAAATTTTCTAAAATGATTTTCTTCAATACTAAAACAAACAATAATGTAGGGCAACCAATTCTATAGAGACCAACATGTCATAATTGGCAATATAAAAAAATAGTGACCAAAATGAGGAAAGAAACTATAAAACAGTAAAGTGATGTTATTCTTTTATACAGACACCTTCTTATAGAGAGGCATATTTTTATGCTCCAGAAAGAAACAAGAATTTCTAATCAGTTGTATATTTGGGGAAATAGTATAGATACCCAAGGTAAAAATACGGGTGGGCAAATAAATTAGATTTGTTGTGGGGACCATGATTTTGGAAAACATTAAAAATAATGTTTTCTTTTAGAAAGAAATTAATTTTCATTTCGACTGATGGGGATATCACCAGTTGGAGATGTGTATGTATCCAATGAAAAAAGTATTCAATTTTGTGGCAAGGACAGGAGAGAATGATCAGATAATGCAGTCAAATGCTTATACTGAGAGAAAATTTTACAGAAAAATAAACATGCCATGAAGTGCTTTTTATAACATACAGGAGAAAAAAATTTGAGAAAGAAAAAAGCAACTAATATGTCTCCACCAATGTTATACTAACAGATCTTCAGTCATAACATAATCTTTAAAAATGAAAGCAGATTGTTCAATATTTCTCTTGAATACATTTGGCTTTTTGGGTACATGACTGCTTTATAGTTATGAGGTGGATTACCTTATAGGATATAGTTTTATTTGAAACAGAAGAAGAGTCGTGTTAAAAACTGAACATAATTGCCTGAAGATAAATGCATGTGAGTGAGCAGTTAGTTAAGGGTAAATGAAACACAAAAATTAAAATCGTTATGGAGATATATTGAAGATCATTTGTAAAATGCAGGGAATGGGTGTTAGCTGTTTTATACCAATCCCAAGTAATTACAGAAGCAAAATTGCTGTAATGATGGTGGTTTTAGCTATTAATTTTCATTCAATTAATAATACTGCATTCATCTAATTGTAATCCAGAATTCTTCATGTACTTCAACATTCTCTTAAAATTAACTCAAATTTTCTTCCTGAGCATAAGAAGAAATCCATTGCCTCTTCCATTATCAGCACTGTTTCTTAAGAAGTGCCAAATATTATTTACCCGTATCAGTCTTCAATTTTCTGGCTCCCCTAAAACCTCAATATCTTTCACACCATGATGTTTATAACTTTACTTTTATCCACACTATTCTGACATAAATGTACAATAGGGTGCATGTTTTCAATTTTTGCTAAAGAAAAAGTGAAGATTTTACCATGATTGGGAATTGCGATTCAGCAAACCACAGTACTAGAACCCCTGCCTTTAACTGCAGGTGCTTTACTGATTCTTATTTTTTTAATCACTTGGCTTCATCCTTCCAATTCTTTGCTTTGCTCTTCCCTTTCTTGGGGTAACTCTTTTGTTCTATTTCTAGCTATTATCACTCTCTACCCCAGTCTCCTTCCCCAAATTTCATAGTCTTCTGCAATACAGCTTACTAAATCTAGGCCTCTTTCCCAGCTCATTCTGACCAGGACCTGAGCACAAACTTTTCAAAACAAACAAATAAACCAAAGGTCTAATGTGTTTTCTAAAACAAAGATCATTCTTTAAGATAAACTTTTGCTCCCAGCTAAAGGATTTTTGTTTGCTTTTATTATTTTCTACTCATAGATAATGGACTCTTCAATGATTTGTGACTTGCTTAGTCAATCAAAAGATTATACAAATAATTGATAAACTAATAGATCCCTTTTTGGATGGAATATTCATTAACCTGCTTAATGAATCATCCTCCTACTGTTCACAAAGTATGGGAATTAACTAATTCAATGTAAGTTGAGGGAAAGTCTATCTTTAGTCAGAATTATCTAAGACTTTTGGAGAAAGCAACCCATCATAATAGAGTTTGATAGCAAGATTAGTAAACAATTACACTTTTAAAACATATATGTAGTTATAAGAAAAGTAGATTCAAACCAAATAAAATGGTATAGGACTATGACAAAATTCTTTGAAAGAGAAGTCAAAGTAGAGCTATTAGACTGCAAATATAGGTCAAGATTGGATTGTAATAAATTTTGTTGAATCATAAAAATGTTTTTCTGAATGTCTTAAGAATATATTTTCAAAAATAACTTTGTTATAACCAAACATATTTGTTAATGTGATCATGGTAAAAGTTATCAAAGTAGTTATCAAAGCAGATGGCAAGCTCTTAATAAAGTTTGAGAGATTAAAAGAAATTCCATTAAAATCAGTTAAATAGTTATTGTAGATGTTCACTTTCAATATTCTCATTAAGTATGTTAAAATATTAAGCCATTATGTTTAACTTATTGTACACTTTTGAGATTCATGGACATTTATGAAACACAGAGGTGATTTATACATGAGCACAGACACATGAATGCAAAACAACATGCCTTGGATTAGTTTAAAAAATAATAAATGACAAAATTCTGCAGCTATTTCCTTCAATTCATAGTAACAAAATTTAATAAGGTTTTAATTGCTGGGAATAAAAATACATCTTATGAAAACACTAATACTTTTACAACTGGTTTATTAATTTAAAATGCTGCATAAAATGTTAGACTTAAAAAACAAACTAGTTTAAAATTTAATTTTTGTAATCATAAAATGAAATGTAAATTTACTTATTTTTAAAATTTTATTACACTACTGCAATAAGATAGTAGATTAATATAGAGACATTCTCTGTTCCTTTTTGTCTGAAGCCGTTCAAAGCAAGTTTATTGACAAAATCTTCATCTTACATGTAATGAAGAATCATCTCTCCTCCTTGAATACAATATATAAAAATGAGTTCATAATTTAGGTAAAATGGGACCAGGGTAAGGCAGATAATGACAGAGATCATTAGACTTTGGATGGAGCCAGAAGCATTCAGAGTTAACAAAGCAGATGGCAAGTTCTTAAGTGTAAAACCAATAAGCTTTTGTTTTAGTGGCAAAGGAAATGGGTTTGACTCGTTATTATACAGTGAGAAATTATCCTTGGAAAAAAAAAAAAAAAAAAAGATTTGGCCAGATGAAGACGTGGCAAAAATTCAAGTATTTGCTTTATCTCAGAAAAAGCAAAGGCTAAATTACAAACATAAATCCTTTATCATTCAGAGTGTCATTGAGCCAGAAAAATCCCTTGTAAGCTTACATCTGAGCTATATCTGCAGTTGATGAGAAAGTTCTTTCTAGAATACAACTTAAGCCTAACGTAAGTCCAATATAAACAGATGACTGAATCACAATTTTCCCCAAGTAGCTTATATAAAAGGAACTCCAAGTATGACTAAGAATCACAACAGGCTCTGGGTCAATCCCCAAATGCACTAAAAATGAAAATAGAGGGAAAATGTTTAGGATAAAAAAGAAAGGCTAATGAACTATATAAGCATAAAAGTATGTCATTGAACAATAAAAACAGTCTTTCATTAAATAATAACAAGAAAGTGAAATCTGGCTTTCATGATATATTGCTAAAATTAAAAGATAAAATTACTTGGGGACAAAATGCCAGGAAAAGAAGACATAAAAACCAAATTGACAAAGGTAAGGGGGAAAAAATAGTAGAGAAAAATAAAACCAACATATAAAGGAAGTTTGTGCCTAAAGTTATAAAAACAACAACAAAGCCCCAAAGATTACATGCTGCTCAAAGTACAGGCAGGGTCATGCAAGACAGTCTCAGGAAAACTGAACGCAATTATACTAAAAACAACAAAGAGTTGAAGGAAGTTCATTTTAGTAGACATATAAGTATCACAAAGGAGATCCAACATACTTAAAATCGCTCTTAGGGGAAAAAGCAGCAAAATCAAATATATATTTTTAAAATCTCAAGAAAATGCATGTAATTTGGTTAGTTCAAATTGAAATGTAAGAACAAAATACAAACTGGATTTTAAAAATTAGTAAAAAATGAATTTAAAATATCTCAAATTTTTTAATTGATTACATATTGAAATGATAATATTTTAGATATATTGGGTCTAGTTAAAATATCAATACATTAATTTTGCATATTTCTTGTTACCTTGTTTAATGTGGCTTGTTGAAAAAGAACCAAGGTCCAAAATGGAGTCATTTGCCTTTAAAGCAGCAAACCAAGATTTAACTGCAGATTCAACTGCTCCCAAAAATTATCTTTAAGCAGTTAAACTGAAATTTTCCTATTAGCATGTGAAGTAATCTGCAAAATAAGATACCTGCCATTCCCTTCCTCAAAAAGATGACCTGTTTTGAAACAATCCTTTCTCTTCTATTGCTGATGAGTTCCTTGACCCATGTTCCTACTGCCTATAAAAACCTTTTGTTTTGTACAACTCCTTCAAGCACCTTTCTATTTATTAGAAGGGATGCTGCTCAATTCAAGAATTGTTGAAAAAAAGCCAATTAGATCTTCAAAGTTACTTAATTGAGTTTATGTTCTTTAATAGGCTACTGAAAAATGTATGAAATATGTGGCTTATGTTATATGAGTTATGGAGTTTGATCTTTTTTTTTATTTGTTTAATTTCTTCCTCCCAACTGAATCATTTATAGAGACAATCAGGTAGATATGTCTGCCCCATCTTTAAAGATGATTTTTAAATTCTATTTTAATAAATTAAAAAAAAAAAAAAAAACCTCCCTTGGTCCCTTAATGAACTTTAATTACCACACTATCTCCTCCACTTCTCAGCTAAATTTTTCTGAATGATTACTTTTGTACCCATTTCCACATTACTATTCCCTTCTCATGAAAGTATGGCTTCTGAACCCATCAATCCATAAAAACTTTTAGCCATATGAATTATGAATCTCATGATAGCTAAGGATTGTGGGTGTTTGAAAGACTGTCTATTTTATCTCTCTCAAGTGTTAACATTTTGAATTTTTTTTCTTTTCTATAATTTTTGTGCTGGCCTCAGCCTATCAATAAGCAATGTTGTGGCTGGACTGGCCCTTGTGGTTCATACTATGATTGCAAGACATTTTCAGCAGTAGCCATCAGGAAACTTTGGAAAAAAAATAAGTTTACTACTTACAGAAATTGGAAATTACACAGCACGCCCAAGGCCACACAATGGGGACACAGGTAGAGAAAGAACAAGAGTGAGAGAGTGAGAGAGTCAGCATGACCAGGAGTCTATGGTGGAGGCTTAGGATTTTGCAAACTCCCTTAATTGGTGAATTTAAAACCTAAGAACAGGAATTTAAAGTTCAAGAAGAGGGGTACCTGGCTGGATCAGTTGGTAGAACATGTGACTCTTGATCTTGGGGTCTTGAGTCCAAGACTCACGTTGGGCCTAGAGATTACTTACAAGTAAAATAAAGTACAGGAGGAGAAAAACCAAAGTGGACCAAATGGTCAGTTATTAAAATCAAACAAGACCTCTAAAACTAAGGAGCTCAGTGGGGTAAGGGGGCCTGACTCTTTATCTAGTCCTGAGGCTGTCAATGTGTTTATTCCAGATAGCTTTCTTTGGAATGGATGCCGCTTTGAAGTGGATAACTTGGCAATCAAAACTTAAATTAGGCACTTGCATTACAAAAGGAGCCAACTGTCAGGCTCGCATTACAGCCTAACGTTTCTATTTGCCTCATATTTGCACCTCAGATCTCTGCTTCAGTCTTTGCAGACAGGTACTTCCCTGTTTGTGTTTGTGGTTATTATATAAAGCTATTATTTTGAAGCGTGGGAAAACCCTAATTCAAACATACTTTATTGCTCATATAATAATAACTAACAACCATTGTGCCTTTTTCTGTATACTAAACAGAATTCTAGAGTTTTACCTACACCAACATGTTTAATCTACACAACAATCTTATTAACTATTATTTTCACTTGATAGGTAATGCACGGTTCAAAAACCATTAATTAATTTGTCAGCAATTGCACAGATTTTAATTAATAAATCATCATCTAGTGCTAAGTAACTATTCCAGAGTTTGTGCTCTGAACCACTCTGCTGTATTTTCAATCCACATGCTAAAGAATTCCAGTGAGCTGAATTTAGACATAGCTCTGGCAGAGATTTAAGCAATGCAATACTGACTCTGCCCATCTTGTAACTTTATTTTCTTATATATTGGCTCTCTTTACCAATAAACCCTAGAATTTGGAGGCTTACATGATCTTTAGTCCTTGCGATAACAGAAAGAAGACAGCTCTTTCTTTCAGGATCAGATCAATGGTCCAGAAAGGGATTAAAAACACACTCATTTTTAACTTACTCCCACTGCTTAGCTCTGCATCCAGGTATATGAGCCCTTTGGGCCAGGCCTGAATATTTCAAAGGCCAAGCTTAAGAAATAAGCAGCATCTGAACCATATCACCTGACCAAGGTCAGTACAGACAATACTAATCACTGTTCTCATAACCACATCGTTAAGAATGGTTGGAATAATAGAGGTCTACAAAGTATTAGGAGAAAGATAAAGAAGCACAACCTCTATATTAGTGCTGTAAATTGATATATTGACCTGCAATTCTGATTAGATTGTTTTTCTAAAATAAATAAGGCTGCACTAAAACCTAAAAGATCATGAAATGTAGCATGAAGATGGAAGAGAAACGACATGGGGATAGTATAGAAAGAATGATGCTCGAAGTGAGAAAATGAATAAATTAGGAGGAAAAAAAGACATTTTAAATGTGGTGCTATTTTTAATTTTGGAGAATATGTCCAGACGTGCAATTGCTAGATCATATAGCAGATCTGTTTTTAGTTTTTGCAGGAACCTCCATATTGTTTCCACAATGGCTAATCACTTTACATTCCCACCAACAGTGTGTATGTAACGTTTCTCCTTTCTCTACATCCTCACCAACACTCGTTACCTTTTGTCTTCTTGACATATGATCCAGTAATTCCACTTCTAGATACATACCCAAAGGAAACAAAAAGAAAATATTGAGGAAATATCTGCATTCCCATGTTTATTGCAGCGTTATTCACAATAGCCAAGACATGGAAACAATCTAAGTCCCTGTCAGTGGATAAATGGATAAAGATGTGATACATCATACACACACACAGTAGAATGTTATTGAGTCATGAGAAAGAAGAGAATTATGCCATTGCAACAACATGGATGGACCTTGAGGTCATTACGCTAAGTGAGATGGTCAGACAAAGACAAATACTGTATTATATCACTTATATGTGGAATCTAAAAATACCCAAATTCATAAAAGCAAAGAGTAAAATGGTGGCTATCAGGAGCCAGGAGTAGAGGAATGAGGGGGATATAGTTTAAGTTTACCACAAGTAGTAGGTAAGTCCTAGAGATTTAACGCATAGTAAGGTGAATGTAGACAACAATATTATATTATAATCACCAATATTGCTAAGAGGCTTAATTATTCCAACCACAAAAAAGATGTGATCATTATATGACATGGTAGAAGTGGATCACTACAGTGGCAATCATATTGCAATGTATAAATGCGTCAAATTAACATGTGTAGGTAAAATTCATATGAAGTTATATGTCAAATATATTTCAATAAAAACGTGGTTCTACATTTTAAAGAGGTTTACTTTACATATATATGTATACATACTTATATATAACATATTGAGCTAACTAGACTATATGCTTCCCTTCTCTCTAAAATATATGAAATTATAGTCACAGTTAAAATTAGTGAAGCATATTTAAATGGAATTTTAAGAGAAAATAAAACACTTTTCAGCAAAATGCATGGAAAACATCATCATCTTAGAATTCTTGGTCGTATGAGTCCATTTCTGCATATTTTGTCGGGAAAAGATCCTTAGAGATTGGTAACTAGGTATAGATCCTGCACAAAAGAAGAGTAAGTAGGTAAACATGCATGTGAATTTCCCTACCTTTACATGTTACTTACATCATCTTAATAAATCAGTTTGTAGTGACTTTCAATAAATAAAGGTATAATTTTTGAATTGACTTGAATGTGTAATTCTTTGAAATAGTTACTGTAGCCAGAAGGAGAAAATCTGGTATGAAGTCATTTGTGTGTGAGCTAGCCAGCTTCCTATATTAAAACTTCAAAATAAAATGAATGATTTATGGTCCCTAGAAAAATGCCATTTTTAGATTTGAAATGTCACTTATACTTTTCTGTCCATTCAATTTGTTTCCCTCTTTTGCACTTAAATACATTATTCTCTTACCTCAACCTCCCATAAATATCATGGCTTTCACCATTCCAAGTAGTTTCACAGCACTGGGGGAATATCTTACAAAAAATTGTTTTAAGAAAACTATTGAATTTACTTAAATATTCTATTAAGGGGAAGAATGTAGCAATAGATCTATTGAATTTTCTTCTCAGCATAGAGTCTCTAGTAGGGAAACCTAGATTGTCTGATCAATCTAGGTTTATATATATTTTACCAAAAAGGCAGCTAGAAAATTATTTTTCTTTTTTGTTACTTTTTAAAACTTACTCAGTTTTTCTACATGAAAGTAATTACTTCACATGAGAGAAGTCGTTGGTTTTAGTCCTTATTTTTCTAACATAGTATTTCTTAAAATGCAAAATGTTTTGGTTGCTAATGGCTAGACATATATAACCCTACCCTAATCAATTATATTATTGCATTTGTTGTTTTTTTATTTTGATTTTATTTTTTAGTAAGTAAATTCTGTTATTTCTATCAGTGTATTATTTTGATTTATTGTATTGTATTGCATTTGAATTATTGTAAATATGTATGTGCATACACATGTGTACTTTTCCAAAGAGGAACGAAAAAATTAGTAAGACTTGAATTTTGCCTTTCAATGTGATATTGGCCTCCAGAATAATTTTTAATATAGCACTACAAGATCTAGAGAGATTATTTTAAAATACCATATATCAAAAACACTCATTCAGTGAGATTTTTAAAATTTTCGCTTGAAATCTAAAATTTTTCACATTTGAGTGGGTAATATTCTAAAGCAGAATTGCATTCATTGCTAATAGTTCTGGGATAAGGGATGGACAATTATTAAAAACCATCATGTGGATTGTTTATATTTATGAAATAGAGCCAGAAATAAATGAGTCATTTAGCCAAGAATTCAAAACAATTTTTTTTTTTAAGAAAACTTCCCCCAAAACAGTTAAAAGTCAAAATAATGTCTTGGGCCCAAAATTTCTGAAAAAAAAATTCTTGGAAATTCAAGAAATAGAAGGACTGCTCGAGGGCAAAGGCTTCAGCCAAGGAAAAACCAGCTGAATGTTTGTCAGCTCAGCACTGGGGTGGAGGAGGCCAGGACCCAGCATCCTGCTTCTTGTGAGGAAGGACTTCACCTTTGTATCATTTATTACCAACAGAATTTGAATCCTTTAATTTCTCCAAATGAACAAGTATTCAGGCTTGACTTGAGATTTATAACTGACAACTTCAAACCAAAGTTTCTAAGATGTACGCTTAACCTTGTTATCAAGACTGAGAATCTACTGTAGCCTCCCTTGTGAAGGAGGTAGAAGTTCAACATATGTTTATTTATTTATTTTTTTTTAGATTTTATTTCTTTATTTGACAGACATAGATCACAAGTAGGCAGAGAGGCAGGCAGAGAGAGAGAGGGGAGGAAGCAGGCTCCCCGCTGAGCAGAGAGCCCGATGCGGGGCTCGATCCCAGGACCCCGGGATCATGACCTGAGCCGAAGGCAGAGGCTTTAACCCACTGAGCCACCCAGGCGCCCCAACATATGTTTATTTTTTACTGAAATGTTCAGAGCCATATTTTATAAAATCCTTTGTCTTATTTGTTATTGTTTCTGGGACAAAAAGCATTCACTTGTTTTAGTTTGAAAATAGAATAACATGCTAATTGGGGTTTATTTTGAAAAGTTGAGTTCAATTTAAGTGTAGGACAGTATCTTGTAAAGTAACCTAACAGTCAGAGGTAGTTGTTTTTGATCAGAGATTATGTCCGCATCATTCGCTTTCTAAGATTCCTTATTAATAGCTATCTTCAGCTTACATATAATCAGAAACTGTGTTATTCCTTGCATTTTCATTATATAGTGTCAAAGAACTTAGTTGCATACAAAATACTTAACCGAAAACAACTCAAGGAGGGATGATGTAATCTGTCCAAACTTGTAATATACTACAGCTGAGGAAAGGAATTTTCTTAGGACAGACAAGGTGCTGAATGGGACAATAAATCAAGTTTCTGAAGGAAAGCAATTGTGAATCCTTAATACTCAGACATAAATTATACATGTTATACAAATGTATGTGAGAGCATAGTAGAAACATTTCCACATGGGCACAAATTCCAAGTTTTGTCCTCGTATACCTTAACTGAGGAAGTTAATTGAAAGTGAATTATAACAAAACAAGGGAGAAAATTACAAAGAAGGAATGTATAAGAGAAGCTGTAACCCAAGAGTTCAAGGAAGGGAAGTCAGAAGATGACGACTGTGCAGCAGGTATGTGGAGAGCATTCACTGTGAATTCAGCAGTGCGGGAAGGGCTTTGACAGACTAGAGTTTCTATGCACTAGGTGATCATAATATGGTAAAGGTGCACTGTCCTTAGATTAATGAGAAAAAGACTATTAGAACTCCAAGAAGGGAAACTTTGATATGACCCAAGTATATATAAAGCAAGTATAATGTCGCATTAGACCAAACAATTAAGTATATATACGACAAATGACTTCAGCCAATAGTAATACTAACATTGTTCTCTTTTGAGATACATGGATCTCCTTCATCATTTATACACACAAAACAGTGAGATTGGAAACACACACTTTGGAAATATCTGAAGTCAACATAACGCAGTTTGTTGTGTGTAATATTTTTTGTTATGTTGTGGGAAATATTTTTGGCTGGTTTTTAATTCCTTATCAGAGTTCTACATTTCTTTTTGAAATGGTTTCTTTGTTTTCCTAAGTCTTCATTGCCTGCTATAATCATCACAACATTTTCTCTAGAAGTATTGGCTTTGTTTTTGGCCAAGCTTGTTCCCATCGTAAAGCTTTGATCTAGCTACTATTTTAGAGTCCAACATCTTCTTCCCAGGTTTATGAGCTGTTTTGTCCTGCCAATCAATTTTCAGCTTGAAAGTTTTTATAGAGGCTTTCTCTGACAACCATAGCTAAAGCAGAAATTCTTCTATTGTATGGTATGTAAACTTTGTGTAGATAGAAGCCTTGTGTGGATGTAAGTTTTAATGACTATCAAGGAGTTGAATTGCTAATTGTTTATAAGTGTATTTTTAGCTGCTTTTTAAGAAACTGCCAGATTATTTTCCCCAATCGACGGCATCATTTTATATTCTCAACAAGAGTGAATAAGAGGTCTAGTTGTTCCACCCTCTCAGTAGTGCTTGGTATTAATAAATCTCTTAATTTTAGCTATTTTAATGGGTATGTGATACTACATATTTATGGTTTATAGTTTGCATTTCTCTAACGATTAATGATGTTGCATATCTTTCCATGTGCTTATGCATTGTGTGTGTATGTGTGTGTGTGCTGCTCAATCTTTGCACATTTCCTTTAAATCTAGTTGCTTATCCTATAGCTGAATTCAAAGAATTATCTATATATTTCTAGATACAAGTCCGATCTATATATTATCTAGATACAATTCCTTTGTCAGATACACATTTGGATAAAATTTTTCTTCAGGTCTTTTTCCTGCCTTTCCAGTTTTGTATCACTGATTTTGAAGAGTAGGTATTTGTTTGCTTTAACTTTTGACTTCGTCAAGTTTATCAGTCTTTTTATTTCATTGCTTGTGCCTTTGTGTCCTATCTCGGACATTTGGCATACATCAGGGGTGCAAAGATTTTCTCTTGTTTTTCTTCAAGAATCTTTAGAGTTTTATTTAGATCTCTGACCTATTTTGAGTACTTTTTCTGTAAATGGTAAGAGAGAAGGATTGTGGCTCACTTTTTCCAAACTTTTTTTCTTTTTCTGGGACCATTTGTTCATATTTAGGGGATCTTAAAAAATAATTCCTTTTTATGTTTCAAGTTCTACTGTCTTCATCTAAGAAGACAGCCCAATGCATATGGCTTATTAAAAAGAGTGAAGAGTCAGGAGAGGAAGACAAAGAAGCCAGATCATATCCTTTAACTTGGATGCTTTCACTTTATCCTGAAAGACGGGGAGCCAATGAAGAATTTTAAGAAATGACATGGTCACATTTATACTTTAAAACGCATTCTGGCTTCAGTAAGCAGGAACAATATGTATGGCTTGCTGCTATCTCCTTTGTAGTACTAAATATTTATTTGTTCCACAATACCAATTCAGAAATATAAAAGCATTTAAAGAGCGCTTGAAGAAATAGTTATAAGTGAATTCAGTTATTCTGAGCATTAATCATTGTCATCTTACTATGTTAAACACTCAGTAGCTTAATTCAGTGCACTTGAATTCTACATTTCCTAGGAGGTAGAACTGTGGGGAATAAATGTAGACTGTTTTACTAAAAAAAGTAAGAGTTAACTTTTTATATATTTATAATTGGTAAGATTTATTTTAATATAGAATGAACTATTAAATGTAGACCATATATTATATATTTATGTGAGTACGTAAATACAAGCAAGCCTTTGGTATGTGTACATGCATACTATTTGGAACCAGAGCCAGAAAATAAGCAATAGCTTTGTAACATGTAGACAGAGATCATTCTATATTTCCATAGTAGGTAATAACAAACCTATCTGTAGTAGTCAATGTCTTGACAGAGGGGGCTAGGAGAAGACCGAAGGAGAACAGGAAGGTGATGGAGAAAGAGGAGAACAAGAAGGGGGGAAGAAAGAGGTCACTTTTTGTAGGAGATGGATTATGTAAGCCTGCCTCAACTCCAAAGGAAAAACAAAATTCAAAAAGCTATAATGTACTGAATTTTCCCAATTTACATTCTGAGGATCATTTACATACCTCAAAGGAGGACCAATTATTTAATTTTAGGCAAATTGATAAGTAGATGGAATATGGTACAATTCAAATATGAAATCATTAATAATTGTTGTAGAACATTTTTAAGATGTTTTACACAGTATAAATTCATTATCATGAACCAGGGTGTGTGCTCATCAAGCAAGAGCCTAAATATTTGATTCATCAGAAGACTTTTAGGGAAAGCTTTGAAGATGTCTTACATTAATCATTTTGTCATATGATAATCACACTAAGTTTGATTCTATACATTCTTTTACATGTGATTTTAGTGATATCAAGTGAATTTAGTGGAGGTTTAACAGAAATGCCAACTCCACAAAGTCAGAGTTTTCAAGAACTAAATGTTATTAAGGAACACAGAGAATGTAGTTTCAAGTATTCCTGCTTGGCAAAAGTTTGGAATGACGTTTTAACTCAAGAACATGTCAAAAAATGATAGTGGTTTATAATGTATTAAAGAAATTGCTTTGTTATTTTGCTCAGAATTCTGTATAATCCTAAAAAGTTACTTTAGTAATCATTTTATTTATTTAATTTTTTGTCCATTTTCTAACCATAGTATTTTTTGTAGGCTTTGGTCAAGAATGGAATTCAATAGGACATTGGGATTTACAAAGATATTGAAAGACTGACAGATAAAAATTCAGCTTATCACTGTTTTAGAAGAAAGTAGTTTAAAACAGCTCCCTGGGAAGCTGTGACAGTTTCCCTGTAACTCAGGGAAATTCCACCTGTCACATTAAGCAAAAGCAATGTGGGTGGATCAGGACACTCACCAGGAAGTTGATGTGTCTGGTCAAACTTCCTCTGAGAAGCTTGTTCTTCTTTTGCTCCCCTCCTAATCTTGCATTCTTGCCCTTCATTGGCAATCTCTAATCTGAACCTGTGGGAAACGATATCTGAACAATGTAGTTCTCACTTCTCTTCAGTGATAAAGAAGAAATCTTCAAAAAGTTTTGGGTTAAAAGAGGTGATATTGGTAGAAAATGAATAATCTCAAGTATTAACTTTTATTTCTCCTTCTAAATAGTGGAAATTTAAACTAAATTGCATTGCCTAGAAATAAATAATGAAATTATTAATAATGGGATAATTAAATAATTAGCATAAATGTTGACATTTATTTTGCACATTTTCATATACAAATCAAACGATTTACGAATTTAAAGTTTCTCACCTGATATTCAAAGCATTTTAAAAAGCAATTTAGCCTATTTTCTTAAACTTATCTCCTATCATTTCCTAAACTGTATAATCAGCACCAGCCTTCCCTACTCATATGTGTTTGCTCATACTAGCCCTCTACTTGAATGAATTAGCCTTATTGTCTAGTCTTCAGTTAATCTAAATTTTACCTATACATCAAATTCATTGTTCTCAGCTGACCTGAAGATGGTATGAATCTTATTCAGTTGCTGATTTGGGGAGCTCCTAAAAAACTTTGTAGGAGGATTGCACTGCAAATTCAAATCCTTTCCAAGTGTTCGGTTGTTTTTGTTGTTGTTTTTAATATGTCTTTATCCTTCCTGCACAACTCCCAGCCAGTGTTTATTGAGTATTTAACTAATCTCAGGTGCTCTTATTGGGATTAAGGACCTTGGCTGCCTGAATGTAATATCTGCACTAATGCAATGGTTAAATCTTAAATGATTCTGATGAAGGTCCTAGAATAGAAAATTGTATATGATTCCAATAAGGAGTGGTGGTATTTTCGCTATTATTCTCTGTTACATAGTGTAAAGTTCTAAAGGCCATTGCTCATAAGTGGATTTTATGTCTAGGTTTCCTCTGAACTGCATGGTATGGGAGATGATTCTCTCAAAAAATTTCAGCTTGACAGTCCAGAAATACTTGAGGTCTATACTCAGAGTGGGATTGGTGAATGATCAAAGAAGCAGCAGACTCTTTTTGATTTCATTCTCCCACTCAGCTTTATCAAGAAAAAAGAAAGAAACAAAAATGATGTTAGTTTATTTCTTAACTGACTCCAGAATGAATTCCTCAGTTGGTTAAATATTTGGAATCAAAAGTGATATTATTGATTAATACTTATAAGTCAGTCATATTTATAATTTCAGAAATTATTTATTTTCTCCTATAGTTAAAAAACTTTAAATTATTTTCTATTTATCTTCAATAGTACCCAATATAGCATCTTATAATTTATGCATCTAGTATACATGATATAATGGTAATGTATTATATATAATATAGCATATATACTATATTATAAGGAATTATATATGGATATACAACTATAAAACATATAAGTATTTATACTCTGTTTTCTTTTAACATTAGATCCTGTATTTCCATTCACACACGGACACACACACACACACACACACACAAAAGTTCTATGTACAGCTTATATAATTGAATAAACAACCACATTGTGTGTTGTTTCTGTAAATACTGGAGTCTTCCAAGAGGACTATTTAGTTGGTTGAATACTTCGATACATGACTTGAGAAGCACAGATAAGTAGCAATAAATGGTTGCTAAGCTGCTTTTAGAAAACCTTAAGTTCAACTAACGTTAAGCTTTAATTTTGCTGAATAGATTATGTAGTTTATAGAAAATTCACAGTTTATTTGCTTAGTACAATAGTGTGGTATGGAAAACTTTGGTCTCAAAATATAAGAGGGAAAAGGGAGATGATATGACTAGAAGCCAGAAACAAAATAATTCCATTTAATTTTTCTGAATGTTGTAAAATATAAATCTCCAAAATGTATAATGTAAATTTTATTAACTGTTAATGAATTGTGGAGTTTGTCTTTTTTTTTCTTTTTTTTTCTTTTTTTTTTTTTTTTAATTTACCTTTACGATCATCAAGGGCAAGGTATGACAAATGCTAAGTGCTGCTTCATGGTAAGTGAGCTGGTAATAGAAAATGCCCATTTAGGTACAGTCATTCTAGTCCAGTCTATGGTACAGATTTACTGAGCACTCTGAACTTTTTTATGTATATATGCAAAATAATTCTATTTTCTCCAGTAACTTTCACTAAGTTTCTGCTACTTTCCCTTTTAGTCCATTAATGATATTTAAAGTTTACCCATTAAAGCACATACTTCGCAATGAAAATTACCTTAGAGACATAAAATAGAGAGTGTAGAATATCTAATTCAACCTATTTCAATATAAAACTTCAGTTTCATATATAATCCAACACTAGTCTCCTCTGTTTCCAGTACCTACCAGATTCTCTCTCCCTGGAGGCTTAGACGGTGTCTTAACTGTTTTCACTCCTCTTTCCTCACACTCATCTGCCTCTAACTATTCCAGAGTCAGGAGGGGGGAAAGAAAAATTTGGAAGACATCGTCATTTCCTAATGCTGCCATAACAAAGTACGACAAATGGGTGGCTTAAAGCAATAAAAATGTATTTTCACAAATGACGCTGGAAGCTAGAAGTCTGGAATGAAGGGCCATCTTGTTCCATCTGGGGTGTTTGAGGGAGAATCTATTCCAGGCTCTTTCCTAGTTTTATGGTGATGACCAACAATCATGTCATTCCTTGCCTTGTAGATGCATTACTCCAATCTCTGCCTCTATCTTCACATGGTATTCTCCCCCATGTCTCCGTGTCTTCTTGTAAGAACATCAGTAGATTGGATTAAAAGCTCACCCTATTCCAAATGACCTTAACTTAATGAAATACACCTATAGGGACCATATTTCCAGATAAGGTCACATTTTGAAGTACTGGGCATTAGGATTTCAACATAGATTTTCCTGGGGCCATAATTCAATCCACACAGAAGAAATGTACATAAAAATACAAGCAAAACATCCTTGGCTTAATTGGTGATGCTTAATACTCTCTTAGCTCTCTGATGAAAAGTATGCATGCTTCTGGGGGCAGGATGCATGACCTCTCCATTGCATGATTCCCAACATGGGAAATTTGTTCATTGGCTAACCCCCCATCCAACACCTGCCTCTCTAGTCTATTCCGCAGCCTTCTCCTGTTGGCATGTCCTTATCTGACAGCTCATATTCTGAGTGGGTGACCATAAACTGTACCCAGCCATTTTCAACCTACACTGCAGGAAACACATCCTTTGCCTGACCAAATCATGGGACTATCAGCTGAACCATTGTTTTCTTTCTGCCCTGTCATATCTCTCAGATTATTTTTTTCCACTCACTCAAATTCCTACAGAATTCTGATCAACAAATTCATTCACTGAATAATAATCAAGTGGGAAGTGAATGGCCTAGCTTTCAAACAATCACTGTTATCTCTGAGGGTGTTTGTTTTATAATCCACCTCTTTGACTAGGCAGCGGGAAATGTTTCATAAGATTTGACCATTCTGTTCATGTTGTGTGACAGATAAAAGGCAGATTTTTGTTTGTTTGTTTGTTTGTTTTTGTTACAGCTCTAGATAAAAGAAGGCTGCCATGCAGAGTTGCAACTCAGCACAACGTAATAATGAACTGGAGCTGTAAAGGGCAGGAGTCCCTACAGCAAGCAACGGTCCGGTTAGCTAGATCCTCTGAGCAACTTGTGAATTGCAAATCTGAATAATTTCATAGGCTCTGGGGCAAGGGACTTTCCCTAGTTGTCTGGCACTTGGCCCTGGGGCAATTAGGGTGGGTTGTTGTAGCTCCAATTATAAGAGTCCTACGAGGGAAGTGAGTGAGGTTGTGGACTTAGTGGCTGCTCCGAAAGGAAAACTAACGAACTGACTTCAGAACTGGATCAAGATAGTATCATTAAAAAACAAAACAAGGGGCGCCTGGGTGGCTCAGTGGGTTAAGCCTCTGCCTTCAGCTCAGGTTATGATCCCAGGGTTCTGGGATCAAGCCCCGCATCAGGATCTCTGCACAGCAGGGAGCCTGCTTCCCTTCCTCTCTCTCTCTGCCTGCCTCTCTGCCTACTTGTGATCTCTCTCTGTCAAATAAATAAATAAAATCTTAAAATAAATAAATAAATAAATAACTAAAATAAAAAACCAAACAAGAACTGTATTATAGGGAAGAACCTTACTCTTAACCATAATGAAAAGGCTAAAAGAATGGTTTCTCACCAAAATCACCATGTACTACTGGTGCTACGTCTTCTTTAACTTGCTTGATGGGGGTATCTTAGCTTACATCCTCCCTGACATCCTTCCAATCTGAGGAGTGCGCATTTCAGTGCCTCTTGACGGTCTCCTTTACACTTTGGTGGTACTCGGATCCTACTTTTCTCAGCTTTGGAGTTTTAGTAAAGAGCTTCTCATCTGTTTGCGACAGGAAAGAAAATAATCCATTTAGCATCCTTTTTCTGATGGCGCTTAGTAGGCTCTCTGTCTTTAATAAGATACATTCTGATTAATAAAACCAATATTCCCTGTTAAGAAAGAGAACGCTACTGTCCTGGGACACAAAGATAAATTTGCCTGTCTCTGATTTATCTCCTTCAACCCCTAGTGTTCTTTAAAATCTTTTATGTTTGCCGCAGATAGAAAAGCATCGCTGGCCAACCCATTACTGAATAAATGGTATGTTCGGTTCTCTTCAAATGATCAAGATTTAAGACTCTTCTCGGGAGAAGCTTTCTGTAATAATTTTAAAATCAAGGCAGAGGAATCTCTGAGACCTACTGAGCATTCTCCAGGTGAAACAATAAAGCACCTTGGAAGGGATTTTCTTTCAACTTCTTTCTCCTATTACTCCACTGTCTATCTAGTATCTTCAGGGTTTATGTGGCTTATAAAGACAAGAGAAATGAAGGAAGGGTGATATTTCTTTCTTAACATTCTAGAACAACAGTGACTAAAGAGTTTTCCTTAGAACACTAGTCACTCGGTTGCTCTAAAAATATAAATGGAGTGTGGGGGAAAAAATAGGAGTCCCTGGCCAGACAATTTTGGGAAATTCAGCTTCAACAAAAGAAAAAACTCCTTTTGCAGTTTTGTACCATGATTTAAAATGTGAAATGATAAAAAGAATTTTGCAGCAAATTTGCTACTTAACACAGTTTAAATCAGACATCAAAATTTTCTGACCACAGTTGTTTCCAACAGATAACATTTCAGTGATTCTAGTGGATACTTTTTCAGGGTTTAACATCTTTGGACTTGGGAGGCAAAGTGAATTTGTTAAAATCTCATTCTCACCATTGTTTAGGTGACAGTACTGACATTTTTATCATTGTATATGCTTGAACTTCTTCATGACTTTTCATGCTGCTGTCGCTTCAGTTTGGTTTTGTGAATTATGGTTACACTTTTGTTGAATTTAACTGTTACTTAAAATTTTTCCCATTTGTTTTCTGAAATAGCCCATGGAAACCATCTAGCTAGACAAAGAGAGAGCCGTTAAGTATTTGCAGAATAGATCTCATTAGCTTGAAAGAACAAGCAGGAGAAAAGAGGGAACACTTTAAGACATGCTGAATCACTTGCCTTATAACTATATAAAATCTAAGAAGTTTTAATATATGGCCATGGTTGTTACTAAAATTGGACTCTCTCTGGGGTGCCTGGGTGGCTCAGTGGGTTAAAGCCTCTGCCTTCCGCTCAGGTCATGATCTCAGGGTCCTGGGATCAATCCCCACATCGGGCTCCCTGCTGGGTGGGGAGCCTGCTTCCCTCCTCTCTCTCTCTGCCTGCCTCTCTGCCTACTTGTGATCTCTGTCTGTCAAATAAATAAATAAAATCTTAAAAAAATAAAATAAAAATAAAATAAAATAAAATTGGACTCTCTATCTCTCTCTCTCTCTCCTTAAACACATGTGGAAGTGACACTGAACATTTATATTAAATTTATATATGTGAAACATAAACATTCCTTGATTAAACATAACTGATATAGAGGTCTCTTTTATAGTTTATACCATAAATCATTAAAAAATTTTTAAGATTTTACAGATTTTAAGGTTTATTTATTTATTTTATTTTATTAGAGAAAGAGAACAAGAAAACAGGTGGTGAAGGCAGAGGAAGAGGGAGAGAGAGAATCCCCAGAAGACTCCCTACTGAGCGTGGAGCCCGGCACAGGCTGGATCTCAGGACCCTGAGATCATGACCTGAGGTGAAATCAAGAATCTGACACCTAACTAACTGAGCCACACAGGTGTCCCAAACATGTTTTGAAGATTTTATTTTTCCATTTGAGAGAGAGAGAGAGAGAGAGAGAGAGATAGAATGCACAAGTAGGGGGAGAGGCAGAGGGAGAGGGAGAGGCAGTCTCCCCACGGAGCAGGGAGCCCAACTTCAGTTTGAATCCCAGGACCCTGGGATCATGACCTGAGCCGAAGGCAGATGCTTCACAAACTTAGCCACCCAGGCTAATTAAGCAGACACACACACACACACATGCAAGAAAATGATGCATAATAATTTTTTACTTTGCAAATTACATAATAAAATTGTCACAGTGTTTTCTTCTGAACAGATTATGCCAGTTGCTTATGCTCAAGGTCTAAGACAATAAGGTGGATTCAGAGAGATAAGGGAGGGGTAGTGCAGTATTTAACTGGATTATCAGAGAAGGCCCATTGAGAAGTAGATATTTGAACGAGGGAGTTAGCCATTTAAAATAACATTCCACTCTCCTCATCCCCCCCACCCCCAGCAATCCTCAGTTTGTTTTGTGAGATTAAGAGTCTCTCATGGTTTGTCTCCCTTTCGATCCCATCTTGTTTCATGAACATTGGGGAGGATATGTGATATGGTGAGTGCTGTGAAGTGTGTAAGCCTGATGATTCACAGACCTGTACCCCTGGAGCAAATAATATATTATATGTTAATAAAAATAGTTAATTTTAAAAACCTGGCACATAAAAATGATAAATAAATAAATGAAATAAAATTACATTACAGGCAGCAGAGCAGCCAGTACTAAGGCCTTAAGGTAGAAAAGTGACATACTTGACAGAAAAGCAAGGAGCCAAGAGATATTGGAGTCGGGTGAGTGAGGGAGAGTTGAGTAGGAAATGACTTCAGAGACATAATGGGGAGTAGATCATCTAGAATGTCTGTCTCACTTTGCCTATTATTATTCTTGTTTTAACTCTGAAAATCCTCTCAGTAAGCCCCTCAGTCCTGGCAATCAAGACATTTGATTGCCCGATTGCCTTATAGGGATTTGTAGGATAATTAAAGATTGTAAATAGAGGAGTCAATGATAACTCCTGTGTGTTTGGCCTGAGCACCTGCCATGATGGAGTTAACTATCAACTGAGATGGACTCTGGGCAGGATACATTTGAAGGGAAAAAGTATATTTTGGGAATGTTAAATTTGAGATATCTGTAGGATATATGAGTTTAGATTATATAAGTTTAGAATTCACAAGAGTAATGTTGGGAATTGTTTGCCTACATAGGGTATCGAAGTTATGAAACTAGGTAACTGAGAAGGGATTATAGAAGTAGAAGAATAAAAAGAGAGATGAATACTAAGTCATAGAGTACACGCTAAAGATCAATGGTAAACTCAGAGCAGTTTGTCAATTTCTGATCATGAAAGTACTATAAACGGTTAGTTTTTTTAATATTATATGTTATTTTAAGGAGACCAAACTCTCTTTAAGATCATAAAAAAATAAATAAAAGTGTAATTAAAAAGACTTGAAAGTTCACCACACTAAATTTTTCTTGGCGTTCTTTTCTCTCTGGAACCTTTCTTCTGGTAGTGGAAAAAAAAAGATCTTCATAGGAAACATGCTTATTGAGATATTTGCATTTATAGAATTAATACTGCATGATGTAATTTACTCATTCTATAGCTATGTCCTCAGCTATGTCCATGCCTGAACTCATACTACATAGTTTAATATATAATTAAATTAAAAAGAACAGTATAGGAATTGGATCTTTGATGAACAGATTGAAGATCCTATGCTTTACCTTAAATTTATGAAAATAGATAACCAACATGACTGATGTACAAAAATAAAAGAGAACATCCTGAGTGGGGTGGAAAATTGTACTCCCATAGCAAATGTCCTTTGGTTGGGGCAGGCGCAACTAGCACAATGCATATCAGAATTCCAGAATTTGGTGGAAGATGGAAAGCATGATTATCATTAATGCTTTCGGTGAAAAGTTATAAACCCTTTTCTTCAGAAGTCAAAATGCCATTCTGATTTTGAATTAAAATGAAGTATGTTGGAAAATAACAACTGCTATCTGGTGGCAAATTAAGCAGGAAAAGTCGGGTGACAGGAGTCAGTGGAAGATAACACGAAAGCCTTCACTGAGAAGATCACATTTGCTAAGCACTGGTAGTGTTCCAGCTGGAAGGAACATAAGAATGTGTGTCAAGAACATAAGGGTTTATCTGACTATTTTTAAAAAGTTTGAGGTACTTAGAGCAGAATAAGTAAGCAGAGAATTGTCAAAGGTGAGGTCAGAGAAAGAAAGGAAAGACAGATCAAATAGGTTCCGTTGGAAGAGCTTTGGCTATCATTATGGGGACAGTAGATGCCTTTGGAGGATTTTGAGAAAGGGAGAGACAAAACATATCTTTAATATAAATAGGTGAGAGTAGCCTATGAAAGACGTAACCCGGGTGAAAGATGGAGTTGCAAGCTGTGGCTTTCATCAGGGTGTTGTCAGAAGGGATAAGGAAAAAGAGTCAGTTTCAGGGGATTTTGAAGAAATAGGTAACAGACTTTGCTGATGGATTACATGTGTGGTGTCTCGGTAAGAGGGATACAGAATGACTAAAAGCTTCTGGCATGGACCACTGGTGGAATTCTATTTTTGATTAACTAAGGAAGGAAAGACTTTGGGTGGAGCAGGTTTGGTCAGGCATAGGAGAGGTAAATCTCAGAAGTGTGGTTTTGAATACAGGTTTCCTCCACATTCTGAAAGTTTGTGCCATTTTGCTGTCATGGAAGACCTATGTTAGAATATAATGGCTTTTTTTCTGTACAAGTAAAAATTCTCTTCATATTTCTTTGGTTGATGAAAACAGTTATTACGGCAGGTCTTTGGTAAAAGCAAAGTATATAAGGCCAACTTTTGGAAAGCGGGAGGATGCTCTTTGCTTTATGCCATTTTGGCTTAGGGAAGGTTTCATAAGAATGTTCTGGTTTGGGCTAGCAAGGAAAACCTGTATATTATATTTCATGATGAATACTTTAAGTAGGCTTAATTATAATGAAGAAAATTAAACCCAAGATTAGCTTTAAAAAATATTAATTTTAAAGAGCCATTTCATTTTTTAGGGATTTAATTTTAGAATTAGGTCTATCTTAGACATATATTCTTTATTGTATCAAAGGTTACATTTTTCTAGTTTATGGGTTTCTTCCATCACCTGAACATATAAATATATTTTGCTGGATATTTTAGATAGTAAAATACCCATATAATCTATATTAGTTTTATACTACTGTGTAACAGATTATATAAACATAGAGGCTTAAATAACACCCATTAATTAACTCACAGTTTTCATGGATCATGAGTTCAGGCATGGATTACCTGGATCCTCTGGTCAGGATCCCACAAGGCTGCAATAAATGTGTTCCCCTTGGTGTAGTTCTCATTTGCTGGATCTGCTGGGAAAAGATCCACCTCCAACCGCATTCAGGGTCTTCCTGGATTCAGTTCTGTGTGGTTGGAAGACGGTTCTCTTTCTCGCAGTCAGCAGGAAGCCACTCTCAGTCCTAGAAGATGCATGGTTGCCTTGTCACGTGCCCAGCCTAATCAAGTTCACAACAGAAATGTTGCTTTTTTCCAGGACAGCAAGAACACATCTGATGTTTGATCTTTCAAAGCCTCCTTTAATTAAACCTACTCCAAGATCATCTTCATTTTGATTAACTGAAAGTCCACTGATTAATAACCTAATCACAAGAGTTGATATTCTATCATATTCACACATAATGCCCACACGCCCACATTTAAGGGGAGGTGATCACACAGGACATTTACGGAAAGAAGCTATAACATTAGGTGCCTCTTAGAATCCTTCCTACCACATTTACCCTAAATGTTATCATCTTCCTAATGAAAAATTAGAATATTGCTACTGGTAATATCAATATAACACATAAGTTTATGAGTCATGATGTATTTCTTAGTATGACTCACTCCATCTGCAGTATTTCTGGTGATATTAATTAGTGCTCTAATAAATATATTCAGTTATGAAATTGAGTAAAATAGGCACTTATTAGAAATCACAGAAAAACTTGACCTTTGTATAATTTCCATTGCCAAATAACTAAGCAACATTCAGGACATAATGCATCATTGGTTCTAACTTTTATTTGAAAGAAGGTTAAAAAGAGGAAATAAAATTTCTTTATTGAAACTCAATATACACTTTTATTTTGCCTATAACCTAAGATTAATGAGCATATGAGGTTTTGATAAATGGCCTATTAAAACAGAAAAATTACATAGAAAGAATGAAAGACAGCCATTACTATGAACAAGCAGATGTTTTCTTTTCATATTATACTGCAGGCTTTCATCAGACTCTCCTAATTACAGTCTGTACACTGGTATTCTTGCAATTCAAACCATTAACCTTCATCTGAAGCACGAGTGTCTGCATAAGGTACATTGTCACTGCAATGCTCTTTCTCTGTGGAAGTATATGCTTGCTTGAAGAATGAAAAGACTATTGAATGGACTTAGGGTTCATTTTCTGTTGTGGGGGTGGGGGGAAAGTCCTAAATTCCTCTCCAACAGCTCGGAATGAGACATAGGCTATATAGCCATTTTCAAGGAGAAAGAAAAATATTTTAATTATAGAATCAGTAATAATGTATTGCTGAAAAATAGTTTGGCTAAAAATGAAGAGAAATACAAAGAGAATTAGAAGAATAATTTAGCAGTTACAAAAGGAATGATATGCAATTATAATGTACAATTAAATTCAAGGCTATTCTTCACAAAAGAAAAGGGGAAATAGCATGCCCAAATAATAGATACTTTGTTTAAAATGTAGTTTTGTTTTCCTTAATTACTACTTAAGATTCAGATTTTTTTCTTTGAGGGTTATAAGAGCAAATAATCATTAGTTTCTTTCATTTCTATAGTATAAGCTTAATAAGATGGAAGAATATTGCCTGCATTAGTTTATGTCTGCTAGAGGAGTCTGAATATGAACTTGAGCAGAAAAATCACTTGATTCATGTTTTCTCTCAATTAATCCTTCAAATGTTAGAAGGAAGAAATGATGATGGCAATGAACAAAACACATTTAAATTATTTTCTTGCTTAAAAAATGGTGTATATTTCTATTGATAGTATCCACAGAGGAAAAATAATTTTAATATATGTAAATGACAAAATATCTTCTATCAGCTGGATTCGATACAACCTGCTTAGTATATTTTTCCCCAAATCCAAGCAGTTTCATCTTTTAATAGGTTTCTTTAAATGTATTCAAGGTGAAATGTTTTCAGACGCATTTACTCCAAACATCATTAACTCATTCCTCAGATAATAAGGTACATTTTGAAAATATGAAGTATGTAGAATTTTAGAACTGAAAGAGACCTCAAGAATCATCTAGGACCATTCTTTCATTTAAATTATGAGATTGGCTGGCACCTAAGTGTATGAAGTGATTTGTTATAATAATTATTCAATAAAATAATTAATTGATTTTAAATTCCTACTTAGCTAATGAACAAATAGAGATTTTGAAACATGGTTTCTGGACACCAAGTTCAGTATTTTCAATGTTAAATAGTTAAATTTTATTAAAACGGTCTCTATGACTACTTCCTATGTATTTCTTGACATGTATTATTTTAAAAAATCATTCTTAACGTAAAAATATCAGTGTTTTGGGGTGGGATCAAAAATTTAATCTTGATAAATTACTTCACAATGGGATTTAGAAATTTGGGGTCCTAATTTCATTGGCGTTTTTGAGAGGTCACTGTTATTTTACATTGAATTAATCTCAATACTTTTGCTATAAAATCGTTTATATGTTACCTCCAATTCTTGTTTCCATATCCCAGACGATGGGTTTGGATTTCATGAGATGACATTTACAAGAAATTTTCAATTGCTTTTGCATACTTTGGGTAATGCATACTTTCCAGTAAGTTTGAAGTATTAGGTATATTTGGTGTCATCTATTAATGAAGTAAATAGCTTATTATTCTTTTTTACTTTATAGCATTTGACATTTTATTCTAAACTTCAAAGTGTACACCCAGTTGTCCCAAAGGAAGAATTTTAAACTACTATCTTAATTATTAGCTACTATATGTTGTAGTCAGAGTACAGATGGGAGAAGAATTATATAAAAGAGAGTAGTGAAATTTTAGATTTTTAAATTGGATCAAGAGTAGAGACTTTCTCAAAGGTTACTGTACTAAGTGGATTAATACATGGAAGTAACTTAGCTCAATGCCTTGCATATAGCAATCAATTATATCATCCATTATTGCTATTAAGTCTGATAATAGGGAAAGTGATAATGAATGGAATGTTTGGTTTTCCAGGTCTTTCACTTTGTGGTTGCATTTATTAGTCCATCAGTCTTGAAAATTAGTAGGTTATGCATTAAAAACTAAATATATTTATGAACCTGAAAAAAGTAAATTTAGTGTAGTATATTTTTTTAAATCAAAGAATAAAAGTTGCTGATAAATCTTGCCATCTTTAAAACAGTGTGTCAATAAACACAATGCTATTGTTTTAAAATAAATGAAACAAAAATTCAATTTCTTCAGTGCCATGGAGTTTTCTCACTTTTATGAGTCATGGACGTGTCACAGATCCCATATTTACTGCATTGAACAACTTCTGCCTCACAAAGAATGAGTCATGGTACATGCTTTTAAGAACCCTCTCATACCAGTTGGGTCAGCATGTGTGGCAGCACTACCCTAGCCCAGAATCTTGATTTAATTATTCAACAAATAGGTATAAATGCGTGGTAATTGAATGTAAATATGCAAATAAAAAGAAAGCAATGCATGTTACAACACAATCAGATATGATAGAATAAATGAAAAGAATAAAGTATTTAAGGAAATGCAACAAACACAGTGGTGATTTCAACAAGTGTAAAAAAAAGTCTTGCAGACAATGAATTGCCAATTTGTAGAACAGGGCACTACGGTGCTGTAACTTGCTTCCATGCTGTCCTGTCCCCCGAATGTCAAGGTTCATTTCTTGTCCTAACAAGAGTGAACACTTTTATGGGTGTTGCTCTGAGTGCTCTGAGTATATGAGCTTACTTCATACTATAACAACCTATGCAGCTCGAACTCTTAACGGTGCCCTCTTTTACAGATGAGAAGTCATGTAACTTACCTAAGGCCACAGAACTTGGAGGTTGGAAGAAGATTTAAACTTGAGCAGTCTGTTTCACAGTTTGATCTCACGGTAACTCAGTAAATCTAGCCTTCTTCCTCTTTAATATCACTCTGTTATCTAACTGAATCCTACTCTTCTGCAAGATTCTGCACATTAAGTTTTCTTAGTCCAGCCTATGAATGCAAGAACCCAAACATCATTAAGTTACATGATTTTGTTTTTTTTTAAATCCATTCTCTGACATTCCCTCATACACTTACCTACCTATGCATCTATCATCTATCTGCCTGTCTATCATTTCCATCATCATGATCCTCCTCTTCCTCATCTACTATCGATAGAGTTACTTCTTCAGCTATACAACTAGCCTGGAAGAGAGTTGAGGAAAGTGCCTAAAATTTCATTTCACAGCTTTTTTTTTAATTCTGACAATTAGTTGTCATACATTATGCTAAGTATTTTAGATACATTATTTCAGCTCACAATAACTGAATAAAATTGGTCATTTAAAAATCACTTATATATTAGTGGGAGATAATAATCCCACTTATCTTACTTAGGAAAATTTGTATAGACTGGTGCTGATCACACTATGGAAATATTTACACTGAGGTTTCAGATATGGCTCAATCCCATGCCTTACTCATTCTCTAAGTGACACAGTGTGTCAAAATAAATTTGTTTTTCCTCCCTCTGGCTTTCAGCTTTCAATTCAGTATTATTCCACTTGATGAAAACATTAATTACTACATTTAAATTATAAATGCTATGGGATGCCTGTTGGCTCAGTTGGTTAAGCAGCTGCCTTCGGCTCAGGTCATGATCCCAGCGTCCTGGGATCGAGTCCCACCTCGGGCTCCTTGCTTGGCGGGGAGCCTGCTTCTCCCTCTGCCTCTGCTTGTGCTCGCTCTCTCTCCCTCTCTCTCTCTGACAAATAAATAAATAAAATCTTTAAATTATAAATGCTGTAAATAAGGTAATTTAGTATTGGAATCAGATTAATATTCACTGATAATCTTTTGTGAAGACTTCTCATATACCAACAGTGCAAAATTAAGAATAAATAACAAATAATAAAACTACTAATTCATTAGATTAAAGAGAACTGAAGAGGTTAATAAGAAAGGTAATCCAGGTAAAATGAATTTGTTCTAATGACTTTGTATTCTTGTCATAATTCCAATTACCTTTTCTTTTTCCTGTGATGGGTTTTTCTTTTCTTCATGGGTCTTTGTTTCCAAATAGCAAAGCAAAACAAATCAAATCAAAACAAAACAAAAATACCCCTAGAACAATATATTTTAAGTGCTGGATATGCCTTCTTAGAAGAAATAATGAAGAGTGAATATTTTTCCCCAGGTGAATCTCTTGCCTGGGGTTTCTTCTCCAACAGCAAAATGTTATTTTTAAATCTTCGAGTGCTTTAGGGAAGAGAAGCACTACAGGGGTGTGTGGGTTAGAGCTAATGAGCAGAATGGTACCAGTTATCCTCTTCACTTTTCATCTTGGCCTGAACTTGTATTAAAGGAGGAAATATAAGGAAGGGGGCCATTTAGGAAATAGAGTTTTAAAGAAATAAAAGGTACAGCTATTGCCAACAACAAAAAAATAGAGCCCTTTCTTAATCCGCAAGTGATAATGTATGGAATTTAGTGTTGGATATCATGAACAATATAAACAGAACTTTTGGAAAAACAAAAGGTTTATTACATTTATCTTAAAATCTTCAACCCACTTTTAAAAATGAAAAGCTTAAATAACTCATGATGAGCAAATGGTGAAAACACAAAATACCAGAAAATGATATTTACTAGTTTAAAGAGGCTTGCATAAACAAACTTTAAATTTTAGTGTTTTTTGTAAACATTGAACACCTCATCTTTGTGTGTGCAAATGCACAGACCAGAAAAACAATGTTTTTGCTTACTTCTGAGGAAAAAAAATGCTGAATTAGGAAAAAACAATAAAATTTACATACACAGAATTCAGTGTTTTACATATTTAAAAAAATTTCTAAAATCACTTAGCACAATTTCTGCTTATACAGTGTAATTTTCAAGGCCAGGCATTGCATTTTTTATTATTGCTGTTTTTGTGTGTAGAATATAGTTACTTCCTAAGTATTTTTTCTCTAATTCACAAAAAATTAAAATATTACATTTTTTTCCAATTTCTGTAGGATAACTAATATTATGGGGAAAATATATGGTATATCTGTATGTGTTGTCTAACATTATTTGAATTAGTATACAAAAAGTTAGGTTAACACTATGTTTTTAAGAGAAATTGATGTCCCAACTATAGGTATTTAAAATTATTTCTTACTGCCAACAAATCAAAATTGCAAATTTTCAAACCAGAGTATTATGAAACACTGAAAACCACATACATTACAAGAAATTATATGCTGTCTAAAATTTTTAAAAATTAGAATGCTTCCAAAATGAAAGATTTAGCACAAAATTTAAAAATAATCCACATTGTGTATTCCTTTTTGAGAATAGCTTCCACTGAATCCATATTTCCATCCAGCCACTACTCTGTTTGTTCCTCTGTGTGTCAAACTTTTTGAAAGAATTATGTCCTTTCCAACCCCTCTCAACTTATTCTCTCTTGAACTTACTCTCTTGATTCCCTAAACTCCAATCACTCTATTCTCATCTAGGTCATTAGTAAAATCCATATTGCTAAAACCAATGGACAACACTTAGACCTTATCTTCCTTACCTCTTGGTGGCATGAAGTATAGTGGTTTACTTCAAGTACAGTGGTTTACTCCATCCATCCAGATGTGTTGTCTTTATTTGGATTAGAAATGGAAACCCCTAGAAGGTTTCACATTAGCATTTTGAAACATATAAAAATTCTCACTGTGATGTTCCTTCTGTCTTGAATAACTTATCACAGCCTTTTTAGAAGCTTCTTCTTTCATTCCCAATGAATGCCTCATGCGTTCAGTTTAGTATTCTTTTCACTTCTTGTATCTCCTTTCTGAATTGTCCCACTCTAACTCTCTTAAAATGCCCTCTCTATGTTATGTTTTCTATATATATGTTCCATACCTTGATCTTTTCTCTGAAATTGGAACCAATTTATCTATCCCCTTACTCTACCTCTCCATTTGGATGTTATATCTGGATATGTATATGTATTATATATAAATCTATAAATAGAGATCCAGCTTCACAGAAAGAAGAAATTTTTGTCACTGAAATTCCTTTCAGCAGGAGTTAGAAGTGCCTAAAGATTCTAAGATAACTAATAGAATTCCATTAGCACTCAAGGGGGAAAAAACAACTAGAACTGAAGAATAGAAACAAGAACAGGTTAGAAAAATGTTTAAAATGTAGCATAGGTCAAATGACATTTTGTATTTAAGGTGAATAGCTTAATATCTTAATAAATTTTGAGTTTCTTCCCTATTTTTTAAGTGTGATTAACAAAAAACAATTTTAGTGAGTAAATTTTAGTGCCTTGATATCAACAGGTTTTTTTCTAAATTATACAAACGAATGTCCACAGACACTGCTCTCTTTTTTTATTTATGTGTCATTGCTGTACTTATTATTAAATTAAGTTATAATAATAAATTAACACAGAGAGGCAGGGAGTCAATTATGCCTCACATACACCTTAAAGGGCAGAAGGAGGATTACCTGGTAAATCTAGAATGTAAACTCCTAGACATAAACATATATTTTTCTGTTAAAGTATCAATCAGTATACTTTACATAAGGATTAATGGATTGTTCAGCAAGACATTTAAGTGTAGATTAAAGAACTTCTGCAATGCCCTCGGGGCAGTTCTCAAATTCTGTGTAAATGTTATTTCATAATTTGAAGTTATTGTGGAAACAATAAAAAAGAAGGACAAGGAGGTGGAGACAAGGACAAGAGAAAGTGAAGAACAAAACTTTGCAAAACACACATTTGCAATTTTTCCTCTTTAGCATAATGCAACTGATAACAATCGTATATATGGTTGCTTACATTTCCAATTAAAATACTCCTTGATTCAGTCTTCTGAAATAAAAGCTTAGACTTTGAACTGTGTCCTAAATATTCAAAAATACACTTCATTTTTTATTAGTGGAAAATATAATTAAGGTTGATCAAATATACTTGCAAAGGATTTGGTCTGTGTATAATTCATTTCTTCTGCAGCCTTGGTTTATTTAAACAGAAGAGAAGTGAGTAAATTTTGTCACGGATCAACATTTACTTTGTCAACCAGGATTGATTTATGGGCAATATTAAAGGCGTAATGATACAAGAGTCCAATTCTTTTACCTACACATTGCACTCAGGCATCCTGTGAGTACGAGAAAATTCTGATTTCTTCTGTCTAATTTTGCAGATCAGCTTGTCTTGGATTCCAACTCTACTGAAATCAGTCTTGCTACCTTTTTTTCCCAAGTATTAGTAGACAAATATCGAAACAAAGGCTTTTGTTCTGCTTAGAAATAGATTGCAAGATTTTTCTTCATGCTTTTGACATATAATGTGTGTGCATTTTTATTGACAGAAGTGAGTTTTTATATAAACAAGAGTCAGAATTCCTCCTCCTAAATCTAAGTCCAATACACAGCTCCAAAAATAAAATGCGCTCCTTATAGAAATGTCAGTGCTATTTGCTGAGGTTAATAGAGAAGAAAAAAATGTGAACTTATCTTAATCTACTTATTTATACCTTCTTCTTTCCAAAACTATAACAAAGCAAGAATAACAATGAAAGAACAAGAATCATGAAACAAATTCTCCTTGTAGAAAACTGTAGGTGGGAAGTTTTAAAATGGACTTTTAACACTTATATCTCCTGAACTTTATTGTGAGATCGAACAAGAGCTTTTTTACTTTGGTTCTGGTTTTCTTGCGGTGGCGTGTTGTTCTCTTAAGGCATTAAAATGTTGTATATAATGATTTATCTCTCAGAAACCCCAAAAGTGGAAACTGAGCTGAAGTGCCCTAGGAGCCTCGGAACTTCCTCCAGGCAGAGTAAGGTGAACATCTTTGTGCGCTTTCAGTTTATTCTGCGTGAGGCAGCTGTGCTTCCTTTGAGAGTATAAATGTGATATCATCACAAAGTCACAATGGTAAAGGCAAGTATATGCTTCAGTATACAAACCACAGTATATAAACCACAAAAGAGGACCTTAAATATAAATAATTTATTTCAATGAGTAAATGTAATTCTGTTATTTTTTCCCCTAAAATCTACATTAAATAATGCCTGAGAGTCCCTTCAATTTAAATGATGATGAACATAATCTTTTAGCAATCTGATGAAAAATCAGTAATATTTCAGCCAATAGAAATACATCAAGAACTTATATCTTAGTTAACAAATTACTTATAAATAAAGGTTTCTGTAAGGTTCAAGGTTGCAATAATGTACTACTATATTAAAATTAAGTATTTCATTGAAGCAGTTCCAGCAAAGTTCCATTACGTTTAATACTGCAATGCACTACTTTGCATTACTTTTCTTTTTTCCAATCTCCCAAATATGAATTTCTGGTTTTTTTCTTTAACACACTTACTTGGTTCTTTATTCATCATTTTTATTTTATGTGTGAAAACCCTTTATTAAGCATTTAGAATTCTCATCCAGATTTAATAGAAAAAACATGTAAACACTATGGGATCCAGAATTTGGACCTGGGCTTAGGAGGTGGATGAGATCCCTTGTTGCAGACTTTAGACATTTGTGTAGTATTATTGAGTTATTTTTTTAAATGGTGTATTTTTAATGTGTTTGCATAAGAAGAAATGTGTTTGGACTAGGGGATCGACTGCCACTCATATTCTAATAATACCAGTCCAGTCATATATACCTCTGTATTTTTGTTCCAAGACCTGTGTGACGAACTGGCTCTGTGGTAATGGCTGTTACAGGTGATATTAACCCAAACAAAGTAGTGCATTATATTTTCCAGAGCCAGAGTAATTTCTTTAGGGATGGGCATATGACCTAAGCAGAGAAAACTAGATTCCTTAAGACCTTTTTGGACAATACTAGTTCAGAGAGTCACCTGTTTCCCCACTGAACTTGACGCTGACCTTGTGACAAATCTGGGGATGCAGCCAACACCTCAGCACAACACGAGGCCTCACAATGCTGCACAGTTAAAGAGAGGTAATTGGTGTGACAAAGACAGGACAATGGGGCCATTATTTGAGACCTGAATCAACTTGTATGGAAGCCTGCAATTATGTACCCACGGACTTTGCGGTGTTAGAGGTACTGTGTTTCTGTCCCTTTGATATTTCTCCCAAACTATTTTTTCTTAAGCAAGTTTTTTGTGAATTTTCTGTCATTTGGAATTTCTAAAAAGTCCCAGCTAGTTAAGAAAGATAAAGTATGTGCCCATCATTCTTCCCTTCTTCAGGGAACTATACCTCTTATTTTCTGATTATGTGGCTCATATTTCACACCATCATGTGGCTGGTATGTGCATCTAAGCATTGTTAGCTTCTCTAGAGATGAGGGTTTCCTGGCTCAGTCAACACAGACTGCCTTTCCCTAGATCTTTTAAATTATAACTAAGTAAGTCAATCTCACTCGGGAAAAGAGTCATAAATTTTAAATTATGAAAGCTAGAGACAGTTGTGTTTCCCAAGTTGTTTTGAAAGCCTGTTCCCAATGAGGTTGGGATACTTGCTGCTAGAAATGGAATTATGAATACTAAATAAACTAATCATGGCACATGGATATAAATTTGTGATATTCTGAAGTGGAAGCAAACAAGAGTATTTTTAAGTGTTCAAAGGTTAGGTAAATTAATGGGAATTCAAAACGTAGGGAGATATCAGAAAATAAAAAGGTCAAACCCTGAAAAATCACTTAGATTTTAGAGTAAATTCACATCAGGATTTGGACTGTAATTTCAGATCCTGGACACTAAAATAGTTAGTTATGGGCAAAATAAATGTATAATTTCACATGAAGCTTGTATGTAATTTCACTGAGGCATGAACACATAATTGATGACACCTAGAGATGGAAATAAAGAGAGACAACAATGAACAGCGATGTCTCATTGATTTCTCTCAGTCTCTTCTTCATTAGAACACAGAAAATGGGAATAGATTGGTGATTTTGGTAAGAAAAGGCATATCTTACTTTTCAGCCCCAGTTTGCTCTCTCTTTTCTGCAGTATAACAGGAATAGAATTACCTATTGGCTATCTTGTCTGAAAGAAGAAGTTATAGCAGTATAAAAGAAGAAATCAAATTTGCAGGAAGAGAATGTAATGCATCTTGTGTTGCATTACGATATTTACTCAGGCATTTACCTCACATTTCAAAGCTGTAAAACATAATAGGCATTGCTGACAGTCATTCGAGGAATCAAGGAGTTCCTTTTAGTGCCGTGATTGCCCAAGAAGGAGTGCGGTATAGTGTGTTTAATGGATAACCTATCAGAAATAATATTTGAAGGGTTTTAGATTCTTTAGTCACATGTTCTCCTTCATGCACAATTTCCCAAAGTGTAAATCCTTTATTAGAAACATAATTAAAAAATGTATTACTGGGATTTGTAATCATTAATGAAAATTCTGTGGTATGTGGTTAATTCTGTAGGATTGATCTATGGAAAATAACATCAATCACCTTGCTAAGATGTCCTCGTTGTTATAGTATATAATCAACTGGAAAAATACATTGCTATTGCCCTGTTTCTTTCCATTTTTTTACACTTTTCATTGGAAAATTTCTTTTCTAAACAAAAAATAGCCTCCTTTAACTTCTAATGTTTCTGCTAGAGGCTCAGAGGTTTTGACTTTTTTTTTTTTTTTTAACTGACCGTTCTTGGCCTATTTATTTAACCTTTTTAAACTGAATTTTCTTCATTTGTAAATATTATTGATTAAAACAAAATTAATAAAGTCATTGAGAAGATTAAAGAAATAACCAAGTAATTTCTTGTTCTGATACCTGACACAGCAATTGCTTTATCTTTGTAGACAGAATGGAAGCTGATACCTCATAGAACATGTGTCTAAAGAGATAAGTGTTAGTTTCATATTTTTAAATAGAAAGCTACATATATTTAAATTCTATATTGCCTTATCATGTACCAACAGGATATGGTGTTAACTCGGGTTAATTCTGAAGCTCCTTTTAAAATTTTTTGATTAAAATTATATATTATTATCAATTTAAAAAATCTTAATTAGGACCACATGGGTTGCTTAGTGGGTTAAGGGTCTGCCTTCGGCTCAGGTCATGATCCCAGGGTCCTGGGATCCAGCCCCAGTTCAGGCTCTCTGCTCAGCAGGGAATCTGCTTCTCCCTCTCCGTCTGGCCCTCCTCCCCCCTTGTGTTCTCTCTTTCTCTCAAATAAATAAATAAAATATTTAAAAAATAAAAAATATATGTTTTCTATAATGTTATTATCACCTCAAATTGATTCTTTTTCTTGGTAAGAATGATTATTCTGGAAAAGACTTTTTTAAAATTATTTTTATTTTTTCTATAATTAGTATGGTAAATTTAGAGGGAGAGATGATTCGTAATGACCTTGAAGCTGTAGCGCATAAAGAAAAACAAAGATATTGCATGTATTCATTAGAATAATAGTAGGGTTAATGACTTTAAGAAAAACAATATATACATATATAAGAAATTATTTTATATTGTTCAGAATTATTTTCGTATTTACCAGTGGATCAATTTATCTTTTATTCCATAATCAGAATAAAATTTATAGTCATCTTATTTCAAAAACAAATGAGTTATACAGATAAACACATTGTAAAAAATTTATATTTCCTTACAGGTGAATTCAAATACCTGAGAAGCTAGAATTCTAAGAAATTGTGTTTCTCAAGCATTTTTTTTTTCCTATTCAGGAAATTTGGCAAAACTTTCAGTCTCAGATTTTAGAATTCATATTCAATCCAAAGGAAATTAGAAGAAAAGCTTATCACTTGACTTATTTTTTCATAAACAATGGAATTAATACCTCAAGTCATGACACTATATTCAAGTTTTATATATTACCCTAGCAACAAAAGTAAAGCCAGTTAGACTGTTTTCTTTCTTTCTTTCTCTCTTTGTTTCTTTTTTATTTCTTTTCAGCATAACAGTATTCATTGTTTTTGCACCACACCCAGTGCTCCATGCAATACGTGCCCTCCTTAATATCCACCACCTGGCTCCCCTAACCTCCCACCGCCTGCGCCTTCAAAACCCTCAGGTTGACTGTTTTCCAAAGAAGTCGCAGAGATAGCTTGGACAGTCCCTAGGTCACTCTGAACTCCTATTTCAGAATGTGACAGTTGAAGATGCATCAATCACAAGGCCAACATTGGTGGGGGAAAAGGAATACCAGTGTATAAAACCTACATTTACTTAAAGTCTTATTCTAGAGATGCTGATGCTGATCTTAATCCAGAGATGCTGTTTTCTTATTAAAGAAAAGATGTTTTCTTTAATAAGAAAATATTCTTATTAATTTATTTTTCTAAGATGTGTTAAGCACAAGTAAACAGAATCTCTCTCTTTCTCTTTTTCCTCTTTCTTTCCTTCCTTTCTTCTCTCTTTTCATGTGGATTTTGGCATATAATGTTGGCATAAATAACAGATTTATGTACACACTTCTTGGTTTATACATTTATACATATACATTTCAGAGATAGTCCTCCTACTTTTGGATTTATTTAACTGAAGTGAGTGATTCTCACATCTTCCTTTCTTTGTGATATTTTCAGGTGTGTATGGCATCTCCAATGTTCTGCTTTGGCTTTTCTTGTGAAAATAAAACCAATTTTGATAAAATGTGTGACATCTCCAATGTTCTGCTTTGGCTTTTCTTGTGAAAATAAAAACAATTTTGATAATATGATCCAACTGTGATGTGCTTACACATATGATACAGAGTTAGCCGATTTATACTGCTGTCTTGCTAGAAAGGTCTACAAAGATTGCACTGAAATAGACCATTAGAAAAATAGAACTCAATCTTACTATTTGCTGGAAGAATGGTGAGACTCTGCCAACTTCGGTAAAGTCAAACTTATAATTATCATTCACAAAAGGTAAATTTATAACCCTCAAATTCAGTAAGGCATTTTTAAACTCAAATACATCACTGTAGTACCTTGACATTGAGTATCATAGTCAACTACTTTAAAGTACCCTGCACAATTTAAAGCAGGATATGTCACCTCAGCACTTACATTGATTGAACAAAATTTCACTAACTGGAAGCTGGAGCATTTTATCAAGCTCAGATTGTCCCTACCATGCAAGTTCAATAGACTCACCTGGTCCTCTAATGATAATAAAGTGGCATTTCACCACCTCTATTGTGATGAGAATAATAAATGGAGAGCACTGCCCAGCTTTCAAAGCCTCTTTCATAGAATAAAGAGGATTATATTAAGGAGGACATGTGATTATGAACAATCACAACCCCTAGAGTAAATAAAGATCATAAACAGTTGAACGAAACATACTAAAGGTGTTTTTAAATGATAGAAGGGTAATATGCCGTAGCTCTAAAATTCTAACCAAGAGTGTAAAATGTTCCGATCACATAGAATGATTCAATCACAAAATAAGGACTTTGTTTATTTAACTAGTAAGAAGAAATTTACAAGTTACATAAGTTTAAAAAACTTTGATTGAATTTGAAAATGTAATTTCTAATGAGCATTATGTCCACATTTCAAATGCAATGGCTATAGTATTATAGTACTGAGGGATGGTCAAAGAATGGGAAAAAAAAGAAAATGACAAGGAATACCATGCATCGTTTACTTTACTCCCTTGTGTAATGGTGAGAAATAACAGGAAAAGACTAATCTGGAAATATCTATAAATTGATTTTTAAACTTGAATTAACACAGACTTTCTAATTGGAATGATTCTTGAAGTGCTTGTTTCATACTGCAAACATTTAGGGAATTTGATTAAGGATAATAGCTTATTCAGGCGGTGTTTTGGCAACATTTGTGCCTGCATTTTTCAATAGCCACCATGCAAATCAGGCCACTGGCTTCCCATTTTATCCTCCTGAGTCCCCACTTCTACTCCTCCCACCTCAGGCCATTCCTTGATGAGTATCTTGTCTTCTTGCTTTTTCTTTCTTTCTTTCTTTCTTTCTTTCTTTCTTTCTTTCTTTCTTTCTTTCTTTCTTTTTTTTTTTTTTCTTTTTAATCCCTAATGTGAATTGGATCACTTCTTCCTTAAAACCTGTTAGAGACTTCCACTATACTTCCTATTTTTGACCTATGTTACCTGCGAACATTACTCCAACCTCGCTCAGCTTTCCTTTCTACACCTCACATTGCTCCGCTCACCTTGTCGTTTTTTAGGTCCGCACAACACAACAGTCCCTTGCTGCCTCGGCGGGAACTTTTAACATTTCCTGAAGCCTGATGTAGCTGCATCTTCACGGCCTGTGCGCCCCGACCTATGATCCCTCACCTACCCAGAGAAGCCGCCAGAGACATTGCAGTTAAAGTGCTTGTTCCGCTGCATTACCCTTCATACTATTACTTATTCTTCCCGCGGTATACACAACTAGCAGTTACTTTAAATTCTTAGTGCATTGATGCTTTTCGTTTCTGGACCTCTGACTATAAACTAACTGAGGTTAAGAAGGGTGTCCGTCCCATCACTACTGTATTCAGATCAGCCAGCCGCATGGCTTACCCATAGCGGATGCTTAATGGCAGCTTATTGAATCAATGAGCGGTTAGTCAATCGATCCAGGGCAGTAAGAATACCAGGTAGGACAAAATTTATAGATTTTCATGCACAAATACTTTCCTATTCTAGTGGTGTGATACAACTGTAATTGTGATTGTTCATATTCAAAGGAGATGCATTTTATAAACTGTTAGTTTGATTTAAAATCTCCTTCCCGCCTTGTTAATTGTTACTCCTTTACTGTAGAAATAGGAAATTAATTTTTACTGTTATTCTTTGGATATTCCTCTCACATTTTATATTAGTGTACTAACCAATCCCCAAACTCACAACTCTATCAAATCCACTTTAAATTAAGTCTTATTTTAATAATTTCTTATGTCTAAGCAAGTCATCATTTTGGTAAAAGGATACAAACTTGTAGGTAGAATATCATTCTGGAGATCTAATGCGCAGTTTTATTATGATAGTCAATAATACTGACTGCATTATATACTACAAGTTTCTAAGGAACGAGATCTAAATGCTCTCACCATAAAAAAGGAATGATGATTATGTGAAGTGAGAGAAGTGTTATCAAACACTAGGGTGATAATCATATTGCAATATATGTGTATCAAATCTACACATTGCACATCTTAAACTTGCACAGTGTTTTATGCCAATTGTTGTATCTCAATAAAAAACAGAACTGATATTAATAGTATGTACTAGTCATTCTCTAGAGTCAAAATTTTATTTCAGATGAAATTGTGTAAAGTTACTACAATGGTTATAAGAGTTATAAGCAGTGGTTCTAAAGATAGACTCACCAGAATTTAAATCTGCCTTTGGCACTTTACTACCAATATATTTTTATGCTATTTTTTCCAATGGCATATCGGAATTGAAAACAATGACATTATTTTCCTTTTTAATTTGCTGGGAGAAAATAGCTCGTTCGTTTATTCAGCAATTATTTTTCTATCTTCTTCCATAGTACTATCTAAGAGAAATATAAATCAAATCACAGATGAGTTATATATGAATTTTAAATTTCCCAGTAACTGTGTTAAAAATAAGTTTAAAAGACAGGCAAATTTAATTATATATAAATATATAAATATTTGTATGTCTATATATTATATTTAAATAATATATAATATATAAAATATAGATTTATATATTAATAAATATATAAATAGTATATAAATAGTATATAAATACTTATATGTATATAAAACTTAAGAAAATATCACTTTAACATGTATTAAATACAAACATAATTGATGAGATATTTTCCATTATTTGCTACTAAGTCTTTAGAATCTGACATACATTATAAACTTATAGCATGACTTAATCTGAACTAGGTGCATTTCAAATGATTGATGCATGCTGTATTAGTAGGAGCAGATTTAATTTTGCTTTCATAGTAAGGATTCAGCAATGAAGAAAGCAACCCAGTTTGGGAGGAGGCTTATTCTAGAAACAGAAAAGCGTTGCTTATGTTAATAGTGTCGTGCTTGCACTGAGAAAATACATTATAGCAGTTACAGAAGGTACTCTGTGACCAGCCTGCTGTGTTTAATCCAACTCTACTACTTCAGAATTATGAGACTGCAGCCAATTTTCTTAGCCTCTTTTTGCTTCAGTTATCACAGAAATTTTTCAAAAAGGCCTAATAATAGTACTTATCTCAAAGGTGTAGTCCTAAGGGTTAAGTGAATTAATATATGTAAAGCAGTTAGAATAGTGTCTTTTACACAGTAAACAATGTATGGATGTTATCTCTTGTTTAATTTGTATGATTAGTTGGGAAGACAAAAATTTAAGCATGGAGGGGAAGTGCAGGGCATTGGCTATGTGGTTGTGATCTTAACTGAGGTACAAAGGGAAGGCATGACTGAGCAGGTAACATTTGAGTAAAGTTTTTAATGGGTTAAAGGAATGATCCATTCAGTTACCAGGAGTAAGAACAATCCAGGTAGTAAAAACATCCGTTGTAAAGCCTTTAAGGCAGAACCATGTCTAGCATATTTATGGATTAGCAAGGAAGATTGTGAGTGAACAGCTCAGAGTAACCAAGAGCTAGAATTATAATAGGTGAGTTCAGGTAAGTCATGGAGGGAAAAGCAAAGACCCACATATTTCATATATCAGCCTCATAAGTTCAATCAGTTGACTCCTGATAAGGAAATACTGCTCACTTTCCCCAGTATAACGTTTTCGCAGCTCTCCTAGAAGTGGGATGTAGCTCTGTGATTATGGTCTAGTCAATACAGTACAATTAGAAATGGCGTGTTCAACTTCTGCACTGTGTCTCAGGGCAAGTTGTTCACAGTGGTGATGGTAGTGTGGCATTATTCTTCCCTTTTCAGTTATAATGCTTACTAAAATGTGGGTTTTATCCAGGAGTCTGAGAACTGGTTTTCTTTCTTTCTTTCTTTCTTTCTTTCTTTTAAGATTTTATTTATTTATTTGACAGAGATCACAAGTAGGCAGAGAGGCAGGCGGAGAGGGAGAGAGGACGAAGCAGGCTCCCTGCCGAGCAGAGAGCCTGATGTGGGGCTCGATCCCAGGACCTTGGGATCATGACCAGAGCCGAAGGCAGAGGCTTTAACCCACTGAACCAGCCAGGAGCCCCTGAAAACTGGTTTTCAATGGTAAGATGCAAGTTTCATTTTGAGGGTGAGCAAGGAGTCCGAGCCCTGATGATCCTGTTCTCATCACATCTACCCATAAGAGAGAAATAAACTCATGCCTTTTATAAAACTTTGCAATTTGGGGAGGGTTGTTTTTTTAATCACAGTTTTTCTTAATCTTATCCAAACACCTTTCTAATGGCATTTACACTTAAAGAATAGCTAGTGTTTATTGACTGATTATTATATTCCAGCCACAAGCATAAGCACCTTGCATAAATTGTCTATTTAATCCTCACAACAAATCTATGAGGCTAACATTGTTAATGTTTGCATTCCCTGGCAGGGAACGGAGACTTAAGAGATGTCAAGTAGTATTTCAAAGACTATACATCTGGAACTAACGGAGGTGGATTTAATTCAATGGTGTCTAGAGATCTGAAACAGTTTGTACACAACAGTTTGTACACAACAATATAAAGAGAAAGTTTCCAGAAGAAGCAACGCCTTATCCCCAAATAAGGTTTTTTGTAGTGGTACTATGTAAGGTACTAAGGAAGTCCGGGAAAGCTGAGTTTGTGGGGTGGGATGAATGTAATGATTCTGAGGGTTCAATTTTAGAGCCTTTTTGCACATCAGGTAAAAACAATTCTAAGTAATACGAGAATAATGGCAGGTCACTTCAATGATTAAAATTCTTAAAGGGTAAAGAAATGAAAGTCAAATATATTTCTCAGCTTTTCAAGTTTCTACAGATGACATCATACATGCATGCATATCATGTAGGCAAAAGTGATAACTACTGCAAGAAACTAAAGTAAGTTTTCAAGAAATACACATTGGAGTAATTTTAAAGATCCTTTAATTACAACCATATATTGGCATTGAGACTATAGATATGTGACCAATATCTAGAGTGATACATCTATACACATATAGATATTTGATCACATCATTAGGTAGTACATTCAGGTATAGATATTTTTCTTTTCTTTTTTTTCCCCTGTTGAGGGGTCTATTAATCACTTTAAATATTCTGTACTGAAAATTATTACACAAATTCATTTTCAAGGAGAGGTTTTTTTTAAAATTCTCCTTAATAAAAATAGAGTAAAATTTTCACAGGAAAATTTTAATCTAATTATCAAATGTAACTTTATACATATGTCCAAATAGACATTTTACCATGACAACTTTTATAAAACACTGAAACAAATTTCCAGACATAATTTCTGTTGTTATTAATTTAGAATACATAAACCATTGATAAGAATTATTTTTTCAGCTTAGAAGATATTATCTATAAATTATCTTTCAAGTTCATATTTTATATATGAGGACTTTTTTCGTTTCTTTCACAACTTACTGGCCCAACTGCTTTTAGATATCCATGTGATAAAGCTGTGCATGTTCTTGGCATATTTCAGCATCCAAGTAAATAATTTGCATTGTTTTTTTAAAGGAATTTGTTTTTATCTCATTTCTCATATCACAGTAAAGTTTTCTACATAGGGCTCAGTGTAGTAAGTTTAGTGGTGGCTGATTGATGAATTTAAAAATAATACAGTAAAAATAAAAAAAAATTAAAAAATAATACAATAAAAAGAACTTTAGGACAATTATAGTATATTACTAAAAAATAACTAATACTTGTTATAATTTAAATTTTTACATCTTGAAAAGGAGATACTGACTTTAACTCATTAAAGAAAAATATTAAGCTGTTATGTACTGAGAATAATTCAAGATGCTGGGATATAATGTTGACAAGACAAAGTCTGTCCACATGACACATTCTAGTAGGAGATAACCATAAGCAAACAAAAACATACTTGTGACAATATTCTATTTGAAGAAAAATCATTAAAAAAAAGAAAGGAGAAGCCTGTGGTGGTGGTGGGACAATGATATTAATGTAGGGTGGTCACAGAATGTTTTTTTGAGTAGGTTACATGTTAGCTAAGGCATGAAGGAAATAATGGGAGCCAGAGTGATATGAGAATGAAGTGGGGGAAGGAGTGATGGGTCATGAATTAATATGAGGGAAGTATATCTCCAGCAAAAGATAGGACAGATCTAAAGTTCATATAGCAGAGTTGAATGTGGCATGTTTGGTCTGGAATAACAGGGGCCGCTGTGGTTGGAACAAAGTAAACATAAAGAAGATTAGGAGAGGAGGAGATGAGTGTGGCAGCTAGGGGCCAAATCATGGATCACTTGGGTCATCATAAGATGTTAAGATTTTTATTCTGAGTGTGACAAGTAAATAGTGGCTGGTATAGGGCAGAGGACTGTCATAATGACATACTTTGTCATGGGTGTGTTTGACTAGAGATAGAGGATTATAAATATGAAGGCAAGCCAATCAGTCAGTTATTGATATAATAAAGATGAGACATCACTGTGGCTTCAAAATGGTATGATATCCTAAGATTTCAGCTCCATTTTGTAAATGAGGATTCCCAGTTTCAATTTAGACAAGTTAAAATATAGTCACATCTACCTTCACATATACCATGTGACTATCTATTTCAAAGACTTAATTAATATTCCTTAGCCTAAGAATTATTTCCTTTTAATTAATGATGTGTTTTCATTTGGTACAGCTAAGGAAAATCCATCCTTTTAAAAATCAAATTATAGCATTTTATACATACGTTCTATAAGAAAGAGTGCATCCATAGATAAATGGTATTATAATAAAATATAGTGGTCATATTTATCTTTTGGAAATATGGAAAAATGCTTAGAAAGGTAAGTAAAATGTACTCATTAATAATCTACAACATTTTGCTAAACCTATGTACATATTGTACATACTGATGTTAAATTCTGTTGCTGTACTTTTAACATCGACACACATTTAGTTTATCTTACTCTCCAATTAACTGTACATATTGGGAAAAGACTAACCTAACTACTTTCACTGTTTTCCTACACAAGCATGTCTCTTCCCATAATTGATTTCAAACTCGTTAATCCACAAAACTCGAATTTGAATCCCGTTTATAGCATATCAGCACCATCATCATCATCATCATCACAGTAACATCTAGTAGAATTATATGGTATATGAAGTAGAGCATATAAAGAAAAAGGCTTAGAATATAAATTTTTATTATAATAGCATTGTCAAATTAAATAATATATATTATTTATATATTTATATATATATTATATATATACTATATATATAGTATTGACTACTATAGTATGAGTAGGGTAACATGGGGAAAATAAATAATTCACAAGTGAGTAATATGTAGAATAATAAATCAATAATAAATAAATCATAAATCAATAATAAATAATTGATTAGTGAATAATATAAAGAAAAAAAACCTTAGAGTCAGCAATTGGCTATAAACATTTTGGTCTATAGGAACTGAAGTTGTAGTGCTGTGATGGTTAATTTTATCTGTCAACCTGACTGAGTCTGAGGGCACATAAACATAAGGGGTTTTGGATAGGATTCTCATTTGGATCAGTAGACTGAATAAAGCAGATTGCCCTACACCGTGTGAGTGGGCCTCATCCAATCTGTTAAGGGCCTGAGCAAAAGGTAGAGGATAGGAGAAATCACTCTCTGCCTCACTACTGAGCTGGGACATGGTCTTCTACTCTTGGTTCTCAGGCCTTGAGACTCAAGCTGGAACAATACCCCTGGGTTTCCTGGGTCTCCAGCTTACAGGTGGCAGATTATAAAACTCTTTAGTTCCCATAATTGTATAAGTCAATTCTTTATAGTACATCTCTTTATAGATAGATGATAGGTAAGAGAAGATATGTATATGTATATTTATATGCATTAATTACATCATTTATTTCACTCATATATACAAATGATCTAAAAATTTTCTGTAGGGAAAAATCTCTTAAATAATAGAATATATAGGAATAAATATATATGTGTAGATAATTCATATGCATATATAATTATAATTAATCAAATAGGTGTCCAATTACTATCTGAATGTGTGTCTATTTTCTCAAAATATACAAATATGTACAAATATATATCTCTGGAAATTCTCCTCCAGAAGAGTTATAAAATATTCCAGTAGAAACTCTATTCAATAAACTAACAAGCAATAGACTTTTCTGGGCATCAGGCCAAAAAACTATGATAATGCTGATTTGAAACATGAAGCCCTCTTGTGGAAAGACAGCTATATGCTCGTATATTTCCCAAAATCTCATACAGAGGAAAAAATACCCTAAACATATCTCTTACTATACTCATTAAATACTGTGAAACCATTAGGGCAAATCATCATTCATGCTGCACCTCACTTTGTTTGGCTTTGTTTATAGAATCTATTTAGCAGCACTTGGAGAAAACATTTGCCAAATTTTTAATCACTTATCAAATTTCTAGTAAGTAGAGTGCTTTCAAACACTAACAATCTATAAACACAGTTATAAAATCAAACAAAATGATATAGAATCAAACTGACAACTGGATAAGCATTTCAGCTGCATTTGTTGGAATTATTCCCACCCTCAAATGCTTTCAGCTAAAAAAAAAGAAAAAAGAAAACAGAGTGATCTTTGTCTTTGTTTTGAACTGCTGAGATAGAGAGGGCAGTTGAATTAAAAACCTTTTATTTTACTTTTTCTGAATTAAGAAGATTTTAAAAGATGATAAAATTTTACAGAAAATTATGTTTCTAACAATGTGTTTTGTTATCTAATTGCCAAAGAAATAGTAGCCTTTGAATGAACATGTGAAAATCTGTACTTCAGTAGTTGAGGAATCACAAATAAACACTCAGTCTTAAGCAAGTGCTTAATTACAATATCCTATATTTTAACTTATAGACTTGTTTCATAATGCTCACCATGTAAGGGTTGTAGAAGTACTTTGCAATAAAAACAAGACAAGCAAAGAGCAATCCTCTGCACTTATGCATAAACTGGGTAACAACAGAGAAATGTGTGTGTGGTGGGATTTTATATTCTTTTCTATTTTACATGATTATGTGCTCATCACCTATTTCTCTCATTTTCTTAAGGATCTTGAAGAATTTTACCCTATTGAGTTACACTGTATTCTAGTGTATTCAGACTCATTTAATCAGAATAAATTTGAATACACACAGAAGTAAATGTTGTAATAGTGTTTGGAAGAGAAAATATAACTATCTTGAAGGAGAATGCCATGGCAATTCTCTTTGTAAAAGTGAGAAGTTTACAGATATGAATGCTATTCCTAAAAATCTGTAGTCTCTTATTAAAATGGACACACATTTCAGAAAACAGCTGTTCCAACCTTGATTGCTATTACTTATTAGAACTTAATAAAAATTAAACATGTAGGGGCGCTTGGGTGGCTCAGTGAGTTAAAGCCTCTGCCTTCGGCTCAGGTCATGATCCCAGGGTCTTGGGATCAAGCCCCACATCGGGCTCTCTGCTCAGCGGGGGGCCTGTTTCCTCCTCTCTCTCTGCCTGCTTCTCTTCCTACTTGTGATCTCTGTCAAATAAAAAAAAATAAAATAAAAAAAAATAAAAATCTTTAAAAAATAAAACGTAGTCAAATACAGTAAGAGTAAGTATAAAAGGCAAACATTGTATTTAATGTAGTTTCCAAAATCTCCAAGAAAATGTGGAAAGTTATAAAGAACTTTACATATGTTTTTCCGAAGAATAATTTCTTTTTTTACTGATGTATAATTGACATAAAATATTCAATTAGTTTCAGTTGTACATCATAGTGATTTGATATTTTATATTATGAAATGATGCTCATGCTAAGTCTAGCTTCCATCTGTCACCATGCAAAGTTATTACAATATATATTTTTTACTGTATTTCCTATGTTGTACAAAACTTTAATACATTTAATAAAATCTTCAAAAACTATGTATATTACCGGAACAAATTCATGCATCACATTTTAATTGAACATCCATTGTGGCCAAGTTATAGTGTGGGGAGACAGTGAAAATGGAATATGAAACATCACAATCTGACTATATCTTTAACACCCATGTTTTATCCCTTGTTCCAGTCATGCTCTTTAATAGCCGGAAAGCCTTTTGGGTTTAGGATAGGGCCCAAAGAGCCAGTTTTCAATCAGAGCTACATCAAAATGCACTTGGGGCTAAAGAGATAGTGCAAAAATTTATTTACTCTTCTTTTTTTCCAGATCAGATTTAGTTTAAATCAAGCCTGAGACCCCTTTGACTAGGCATCCAAAGGTCCTTCTCGCTTTTGTCACCTTGTTTTCCCTTTTCACTATTTCAGATTCCTGAATTTCTACCCTTTCCTACATTTTTGGTGTTTAAACAGATAGGCTCAGTTTCATACTGCTGTCTCTTATGCATATACCAATAAGTTCCTGAATAAATCCGAACAAAAGAAACAATTAACTCAGTTATTATTAAAACTTGACACTTGACACTTGATACTTGTATACATTTTATTGTAAAATACATATTCAATATACAATATGCTATCTAATGAACATATTTGAAGATCAAGCAAAATATTTACATTATCTGCAATAAATAAAAGAAGTAAAATATATTTATAAAAATCAATATGTTACTAGAGACCTAACAAATACTTCTTGATTTGCTGTTCCTGATGAATATATGTATATATATGTACATACACACATACACATACATATATATATTTATTTACAGATAGAGCTTACAAAATTTTAAAGATAAAGCTTTTCTATTTATATTTTTCCAACTTTTACTCAAATTTTCGTAAACATTGTAATTATAGTTGAACGTTATAAAATAGTGTTTTTATGATAAATAGTGTAATATTTATGATAAATAGTGTTTCTTGATACTGTACAAACATACAGCATCTAAATAGATACATTTCCACTGATCTTAAATTTCCTTCCAGGTGCTTCAGTCCTCCTAGCTTTGGCAGCCTTAGGAGATTCAAGCGGATTAAAGGAGGAGCACATGATTTTCTGAAATGTGATGAGAATAAGGATTGGCACTGGGCAGCAGAAGAGTGTTGATATCACCATAGGGAGTGTTTCACCTGCAATCACAAAATGTGACCTGTGGCATGTTAGATATGGCTGAAATATTTTAGTTTTCCAGAATGAACAGATGGGAGAATTAAAAAAAAAGAAAAAAAAAAAAAAACAAGTAGCAGAAGGGTAAAACACCTGCTCCCAATTTGGGGCAAATATGGAAATTGCAGTTCTAGAGAGATTTATACATTTTCATTCTTTATTCTAGTGTCTTGATTAGAATTTTGTAGTAAAAATACTTGAATTGGTCCAAAGGACCTGCAAAATGTTTTCTCAACTATAGGTTTTATTATTGCTATGAAATAATTCTCCTTATTAAATCCACAGACTGTTCTTCAGCCTAGTAAATATCCTGCTAGAGCACAATATGAACCTTTCCACCTCTGTCTGACTCTTGTTTATAACAACTGATCTACTGAAATATCAAGTCTTAGAACATTGGTAAAGAAGGGACAATCATGTGGAGATACACTCAAATGCAAACCAGGATGTGATTTATCTGTAATACAATTTAGAAACACTGTAATAAAAAAAAAAATATTGGCGTATTGAAAACCTAGCCAGAGTTGTTAGGTGACATTAGAAATTAGATTGAGACGATGTTAAACTAAGAATTATTAGGCTGTCTATAGGCTCTGGGGATCTCAAGTAGTCATTGTTTTCAAACTGGATGGTATAATTAGCTTCTGGTTGGATGATACATAATTACATTTTGCAACCAACCCTGACACTTATTATCCTATGCCCAGAATTGACACGCCATTAGTAGCTTTGGGAATTGCTAAAATCATCTTATCTATGGATTTATGTAAGCAGTATTGGCAAATAGCCTTGCATAAAAATTCAGCCAAAATTAAATTTGTGTATTGGATGTGAGATACATGCTCAATAATATACCCTTTAGACTAAAAGAATCCATATTTGTTTTTTCTTTTGAGGCAGTTTCATGATTTAGGTGGACTTAGAGATTTTCCTTTAAATTTATTACTGAAGGTTATTTTTAGTTAACACTACATAAACATCAAACATAGTTTATGCTACTGCCAGCAAAATTCATAAGACGAATCTTGATGAATCTAACCCAAGTTTCAAAAATTATAAGATCTAGAATACAAAATGGGGATTTTCTCTTAAAGAAGTCATCTACTAGGCCTAACAAATATACACAACTAAGAGATACTAAGTTATTTGGTAAAGTCAGAATAATGCAGTTTTGTTTTATTCTTTCAATCTGTTCTAAATTTAATAAAGTGTATAGATCTTAGACTTCCTTATTAAAATGTATTATCATTACCAGTTTTGAAAATCCTTGACTTTTCCAGACTTTTTCTAGGTATATCCACCACACTTGCTACTACATTTGATACAATTTCTATGACTTAAAAATATAGTTTAAAAAACCCTTGTAATGTATATTTGTAAAATATGCCTGTGACATCAATATTTTAGGCTTTTTTGGGTAGGAAAATAAGCTTCATGGGAAATAAGCTTTGTAGAATGCCTCACAGATTAATACATTGTACAGTAAGTTGTCTCTTGGAAAAAATCTTTTATTTCTAACTTCAGTAACTAGGTACAGACATTTATCAGAAAGAGTGATGGACGATGTGACATAATTTTTGTCTTTCTACTGAAGTAAAATGTTATGTATTTCTTGAGGATTAAGAAAAATAGGCTCACGGTACACAAATGTGACTACCAAAAATTATTTAATATAATTTAAATGGCTATATATTGTACATACATGCCATATATGCTGAGATATATGCCAGGGTGTTATTTTAATTTGGTACAATGCTGTATTGAAATTATTACTACTATTCTCTGGATGAGACATATTTTCTTTCCGAGAGCAATTTCTGATACTCTTTTTTGAAATAGCCATCCATAAAATCTAGAACCGAGTTTTAGCTGTAAAAGACTTTCAAGTTTAAACTTGAAAGTCTTTTACAGCTACATAGTTAATGACCAGAATAGTTGATGGAAATTTATTTTACATATTTCTATCATTTTTATAAGCTATAATATTACTTCATTTTTATTTTTAGGAAATACAACAAAGGCTTAAATTCTTTTCAGTTTTCATTTATGTTTTCATAGGTAGGGGAGAATTCAAGATTGTCTACAGGGCCATTAGGTACATTTCTTCAACTGGTGTAGAGTTTCATCAGCTGTGCAGCCTAAGAAACAAATAAAATATTTGTTGTATGAAAGACTGAAGTTACCAACAATTGTGAAAAATAACTCAAGCACATTTGACAATAAACAGCTGTATGGTTGAAGAGGGAAAAAAAAAAAAAAGCAGCAAAGCACTTCTAATGGCAAAAGAATTGGGATAATTGAGTCATACACAAATCCCAGGAAAGATTTAAAATGATTAGAAGATTCGAAACTGTAGGTATCAAAGCTGTGGTTTAGAAATTATAGAATAAAATATAGCTGGGATAAAATGCTAACATAAATATTTAAATATCAACAAAAAGAATCTAATTCTGTTTAATACGTATTTTTACCATGATCTATTAGGGAAGAGGGTAAGACAGATAGGCCTTCAAAGTTAATTATAGGAATTTGGCAGGTATTTGTTAAAAGTTATAAATAAAAAAAAAACTATAAACATGGAAATAAATGTACAAATAAACAGCAAAATTGTTGAAAGTGGGTATGTCAGGGATTGAGAATGGGGGACCGGGATTGGGAGACCTAGAAAGAATTGTTTAAAACACAATGTTTAGTTACTAATTTATGCTTAAACGTCCAGTCTGAATTACATTGACAAAATTCATAATTTTCAGTATAGGGAAGGTTTTTTGTTTTGTTTTGTTTTCTCTAGCTTCTTCTCCCCCATAAGAGCAAGATCTGTCATTCAAAAGTGTACTTCAAATTTTGTTTTAAAATAGTGTTTCAGGGGCACCTGGGTGGCTCAGTGGGTTAAAGCCTCTGCCTTCGGCTCAGATCATGATCTCAGGGTCCTGGGATCGAGCCCCACATTGGGCTCTCTGCTCAGCAGGGACCCAGCTTCCTCCTCTCTCTCTCTCTCTGCCTGCCTCTCTGTCTACTTGTGATCTCTGCCTGTCAAATGAATAAATAAAATCTTTAAAAAAAAAAATAAATAAAATAGTGTTTCAGACTTCCTGATTTTACTGTTTGCAAAATTAAGCCATTACTTGGTGAAAAAACATAAATAAGAAATATTTTAAAAATAATGAAGATGGGCTCTTAGATATGGAGTTTGAATGGCATTAAAACTATAATTATTTAAATTCCTTTCACTATCTTGGTTTTGATATTTCTTATTGTTTTTGTTAAAAATTATTAAAAGTGGGTATGGAAAAACACTCATAAGTTGAAAGGAATTTATTCATCATTCAATCATTAATTTGTAAATCATTCAATATTTATCTACAATGGCCAGATATTTGAGAGTAAAAATAAAACTTATTTTTCTTGCTTATTAGAAGTTTACCATCTTGCTCAGATGAGAGATATAAGACAAAAAATACAGTGTGGTGTGTAAAATTTTAAGACAGTGAAATACACTGTGTTCTAGGAGAGGGCAGGATAGGGGTGTCTTAATCAGTCATAAAAACTTGTCCTGTGTGACAAACTAAATAGTATTGACATATGTATATTAATTAAATTATTTTCTGTTTCCATTTTTTTACAATCTGTCATTATTTTTTGCATTGTATATGTAAAAATGCAACTCAGATATTATGACCTTGAACAATTAAAACATTGAAAAAATGTGAAAAAGCAAAGCAGATAGATGTGTATACATAAAATGAGAACAAAATTTCAAAATGTGTAAGAAAGTGATTGTAATGGTATTTATTACTGCCATTATATTGTAGGTATTTTAGAAAATACAGTTGTTACATGCAGGTCAAATGTTTAAACCACAAACAAACCTGCAGCTCCAGAACACTATTTTTTTTAATTATTTTTATTTTTTATTTTTTAAAGATTTTACTTTTTTTTTTTTTTTTTTTTGTCAGAGAGAGCACAAGTAGGCAGAGAGACAGGCAGAGGCAGAGAGAGAAGCAAGCTCTCTGCTGAGCAAGGAGCCCAATATAGGACTCAATCCCAGGACCCGGGGATCATGACCGGAGGTGAAGGCAGCCACTTAACAGACTGAGCCACCCAGGCGTCCCTCCAGAACATTATTAATTAAATCCGGTAACTTACACTGTGTCTTCAAAAAAGACTGGTGGGGTCTTTGCAAAGAGTTAGAGTCCTTATAAAGGAGAGTTAGAGTGCTTATAAGGGAAGAATAGAAGGAAAAAAATTCTGTGACCTATAATATGTCACTCGCATCTTAAGTTGCAGCTTACTAACTACACTTGGAATACTGTTTAATATTGTTTAATACTGTTTAATACTGCTTAGCCTGAAGTCAGAATCTGACCTGTGCTGAGAATAGATAAGCTGTCAAACTATTATAGCAATATTCCAACTGGACTTTGCAGAATAAGCCAGATTTGGCCTCAATCCGTTTGGGCCTGTTTGTTTGTTATCAAACACATTATTGGGATATGATTTTTAATTTACTCAATACTTAAAATATGGGAGGTTTTCCACAAAAAAAGTCCAGCTTTCAATTTTCTCAGGAAAAATGTAAAGCATTGGCCTTACTAGGTCCACGCTCTTGCATACTCACTGTCTTAATCCTTTTTTATTGGCTCCCTGATCCTGAGTCAAAGTGTCAGTTTTCTGTGCCGAGTCTCAATTTATTGCCTTTCACTTCCAAGTTCACCCTTTTAGATTGCTGGGTAAAAATGGACCTGGGGCCTTTTAAATTTTTTTTTTTTTTCCCCCTCTTGCCAGTTGGCACTGAAGGTTTGTCAGTAGAGGGCACTGGAGAGACATTGAAGGAGGAAGAGGTTTGGTTTCCAGGTCCCACTGTGCTCCCCACGCTAGCACCTGCCTGTGAAAACACCTGCATGCACCTGGCTTCTCAGCACCTGGCTCATCCTGGCTGGGAGAACCCACCGACCAAGAAGTTCCCTTGGTACCACCTGCTCCTCAATGTCTCTCTGGCTGTTACGTCGCTGAGTTCCTGCAGTGAGACACCACCCAGCACTTTAGAAGGCAGATTTCCATCAGGTTCTCTGCCATCCAGCAAGCCACTGCCTTGCCCTCTCCAACAGCACCTGCTGGGGTCCTATAGCTCTGCCCTGCACGATGGCTGTTGACATAGGATTCTGTTGCTGTTATATAGGAATGCTGACAGCCTTCCTTCTTACTAGCCAATCCTGTGTTCCTCCAATCCCATGCTATAGTGAATAACCCCTTTTATTAAACTTCCCCTTTTCAAATTACTGTGCGGTTTCTCTCCAGTGATTAGAGTTTGACTGGTATGGCTTCCATCTATCATGGGGCTTGCTCTTGTTTTCCTTGATATTAGACAAATATTTCACTATACCTATGTCTTTATCAAAAGTGAGAACATGAAATTGAGACAGGGACTTGACTTTTTCAAGAAAAATGTAAGGGTATATTTTCCTGTGGAAAGGCAGTGTATTCCCATGTGTTTAATAAGAAAAATATGTAACTGTGGCAAAAAAGAAAAAAGGAAAAAAACATGTGCTTAGGATTTCAATAGGACTCAAACCTGTAGGGAAATGTGATTTTTTCTTTTTTTTTTTTTAAAGCAGTGTTAAGGTGGAGGCAGGGGAACAGCTCAGGGATGTCTGCACTCTGATTCTGCTTCCTGCCCCCACCTCCCTATATTGATATTGTGGCTTTGTTGGCACTAATATTGGCTCAATAAATAGAGAAGCCTTATTTCCCTAAATTTTTTTTTTTTTTTTGGTGGAAGAACTAAAAGCAAATTGTGGGTTTAAGTTTCTCCTGTTATGTGTGTAAGCCCCAAGCTCCAGTATAAAATACAGTTGCTTGTATCTGGCAAGATCGCCATGCATAATATTTGCTGGCACATTTTCCTGAAGGTCTCCCCCACGGAGTGGCTTGTGAGGCTCAGGGAGTCTTAGGTGAGCTATGCAGCACATATTCCTTCTTTGTTTACATTTCTCCTCAATTGACTTTCCTTTCATATTCTTTATTAAATGGGAAACTTGCATCCTCTTTGTGTGTGGGTTTTTTCCCCAAATCAGTTAACCCATGTGCAATATTGCAATACCATTATAAGAACCATAACAAGTTTATGAAAACAAGAAGTGGTAGAAAGTATAATAAACTGAAAATAACCATAACATCTAGTGGTGTTTTAAATGTTAATTAATGAAAACATAACATTATGAAATACAGTGATATATAAAGTATTAAAATTGCTTGGAGCCCAATCATTTTATTGATGATGGATTTAAAAATAAGTCTTTTGAGTAAAATATAAAATAAATGTTCTGAACCAAACCAAACACTTTTAGAAAGAATCGGGCTGGAAATAATTGTGCTTAGTTTGCAAAGATACGGGTGAGAACCTATATGATGATATGTCTAAAAAATCTAAATTATATGTGTCATCTTCCATTATAAATGAAAAATGGACAGAAAAGCATAAATGTCATCTAATTATATAAGAAAGCTTATTACACTGAAGACATTTTGACATGGTATGTGTGAGAACTGTTTATGTGTGTATACTCAGATGGTGAGAATATTTTTTTTTTAAGATTTTATTTATTTATTTGACAGAGATCACAAGTAGACAGAGAGGCAGGCAGAGAGAGAGAGAGACAGAGGAGGAAGCAGGCTCCCCGCGAGCAAAGAGCCCGATGTGGGGCTCGATCCCAGGACCCTGGGATCATGACCTGAGCTAAAGGCAGAGGCTTTAACCCACTGAGCCACACAGGTGCCCCACAGTGAGAAGCTTTTGAGAACTTTATCGCATCCCAGTCAAAATGAGGAACTACAAAACAAGGCTACCATTGTGTTGTTTTATATTAATATTATACTTATAAAATTTTGTTAACATACAATATGGCAACAATTTTCAAAGACATGGGAATAAAGTCTGTTTCTTAAACCAAAAATTTAAAATGAAGCAAGTTTCAGTTGTTAATTGTATAGACACCTAGTCACTTGAACTATAGTCCTGTATATATACCAGTATATTCAAAATAGTTTAAAAATTATTTTTGTTCAACTATGAGCATACTATGTATCCAAAGATGTAATTTTCTCACTTAATTTATAAGCATTTTAATATTTTTTGTAAATACTGAACACTTAAAGTGTTATACTTAACACTTTTTGTGTCTGGCTATTCATATTTTTACTGTAAAAATTTATGCAATTTTAATTAGGTTTAGAATATCCAGGATATTATCAATTGCTCATTTCTAAACATAGAGCTCATTTCGCATCTATTCGCAAATGATTTTTTAAACAATTGTATTCCTAGAGAATCGAGGTGTGGGTATGGCAGAATAGTTTATATCATATCTCCTGAGAGCAACTAGAAAAAATGGAGAAAACATAAAAATCCATTATGACTGATTTTCATATAAGAAGAGTAGATTAGGACAGACACATACACACGGGAATAACCATAAGAAGACACAAAGAGAAGAGGGCCATCTCTGTAAATCTGGGAGAGAGACTTCAGAGGAAGTCAGCTCTGCTAGCATCTTATTACCAGAATTGTGAGAAAATAACGGTCTGTTGTTTAGTCACTCAGTCTCTGGTATTTTATTATGGTATTCTAGCAAACTAATACAGTGACTACAAGAAAGACCTGATGAACTGAATTCCACAGAGAACTGAGCCATCATGAGGTGAGTGGGGAGCTGTAACACCCTCCTTTCCTGAGGGCAGATGTCTAATCTGTGTACAAGAAGATCTGATTAAGCAGAGAGACTCTGGGAAGATGAGAAGAAATTGGCCAGGCCCTGAATGACAGGAGAATCAGAAACACAAGAATGATCACTAGACCCAGCAGTTTCCCCCTGCCTTTCAGTTTTTCCAAGAAAACAGCGTAGAAGAGGGAGTGATAAGTGGAAAGACAGGGCTTAGAGATTTGCTCAACTTCACAGACGTTGTGTTCAGCGGCATTGTTGGGGATAGAGTATAAAGGAGCATGGGTGGGATTTCTGGGGTACTGGTAGTATTCAGTCGTTTGTTTTGTCTTTTTCTGTGACATATATTTGGGTGTGTGTTTCCTTCGGTGCATTCACTAATCTGTATACTCTTAACTTGTCCAATTTGCTGTAAGTAAGCCATGTATCTGAAAAATTTATTTAAAACATAACATGTTCTATCATGTTTAGCAGCCAGTATAATATGTATCTCAGAATAAATTTACAAAACAATATACATATGTTCTTAATTTTGTAAGGGTTTTTCTCAATGTGTCAACCTATTCATTGATCTACTCAGTAAGTATATATATTTCATGCCTTGGAAATACCCTAGTTATAAATACTCTAAAATATTAACATTGGTTCTTTCTGTATTGTGTAATTGTAGGAAAGTTTCTTACTGATTTCCAGTGATTTGGGAAGTTTCCATGAATTTTCATTTAGAAAAGAAAATAATATTTGTAAAATATTTCATGTCTCATGACCTAAAGAGGGACGTCAAAAATTTTTAATATGGAGTTCAATTATGGGTTATTTTTACTTTTTATTGAGCTCTTTGTTTCATTTATATTTAATTACTTGGTATTCCCCTACTCTATTTCATAACTACAGAATTGTAAGTATGTTCTCCACCTCCTGTTAGTAACTGCTCTTTCCCTACTCTTTTCACTTACTTTCTTATTTTCAACTCTCAGTATATGCTACTTCATTTCTTGTTTTCCCCTACTTTTCCACCCTTCTTATCCCCTTTCAAATATTCAATTTGGACTAATTTGAATGTTAGATTGCTTACTAGTATCTTTCTTAGTAAGAGGCTATAAATAAATTAATTGTATGAATTTATATATACACAATTATTTCTATATATAGTTATATAATTTTATATATAACACATATTTATATTAGGCATATACATATATATTATGTAAAGTAAGGCATCTTGTAGAAATAGTAAACTCTTAAATTATCTTCAGAGGACAGAATATGCGTAAGTAAATGAAAGAAGGATGGAAGGAAATAAATATATCTGTTTTAGTCCAATTAGAAGAGAGAAACCACACAGTAATTTTAACAAAAAAAAAGTTTAATATGAAGAATTACTATTATAACAGGGGATTTGAGTAACGAGAAACTGAATAGTAAGAAAGAAAATCTAAAGGCTGTAGAAACAGATACTAGGGCTGAGATAAAACACTGAAAAAAAAAGGCCGTGTCAAGGCCGAGATCCAAACCTTCCTGGAGAAGGCAGTCTTGGATCACAGAAGAGCAGAGAAGTCACTGTGGTGTCACACTGGCAGAAGTTTTGAGAAAGATGCCCTCCAACTTCCTGAAATCTGCCCTCTAGGGTGTCCTGGAGGTGCCTCACCTGTGACATTCTGGTACAACAGCACAGAAGCAAGTGCCAGGGAAAGCTACGGCCACAGGATACTTCTGTCCGCTGTGCGTGTTCAGGGTCCAGACTTTGGAAAAACTACCAGTATGGCATGAACCTGGTGCTGGAGAAAGCTGAAGGAGCTCAGCATTGGGATGGCCGGGTATCTGCAGAGCAGGAGGCCAGACAACCTGTGCATGCTCCAGGAGCCTGCCCGTGAGCCCACTGGAATCAGAAAGTGGCCCTTTCTCCTTGTGCTGTCTCTAGCATCCGCTCTATAGACAAAATTTAACACCATGCCAGCTGACAAAGGAAACATATTTAAGGACCCAGATCCATTTTTGCAGTGTAGCAACAAAGGTGGAATTTAGAGCTGAGAGTAAATAATATAATCTGCTAAGAATAGAAGAAGGAAGGAAGGAAGGAAGGAAGGAGGAAAATAGGGAGGGAAGAAAGTCACATAAAGGAGCCCCATTTTTAGACCACTATTTTAATTTTTTTCTTTGACTTCCCTTCATAGTCAAAGTATGAGCTATGCAAAGAAACCATTCCCATTGTCTATAGAATGAGATCATCTTAAATTGGATTAAAATTGGTTGATAAGTTTTTTGTTCAGTTGTGTGTGTGCACATGTCATATATTTTTCTTATTTTGAGTCGGAATCAAAAAGTTTGAAAACCACGGATCAAGGTAAATCTTTTCAAGGGATCAAACAACAAACCCCTTTGCATGTGTAAATTGTAGTGTTTTTTTGTCTTTTATTTTTTTTTAAGATTTTATTTATTTATTTGAGAGGGAACATGAGAGGAAGGAAAGCATGAGAGAAAGAGAGAGAAAGAAAGAGACCATGAGCAGGCGGTAGAGAGAGGGGAAGCGGACTCCACTGAGCAGAGAACCTGATCTGTGACTTGGTCCTAGGACCCCAGGATCATGACCTGAATCAAAGCCAGACTCTTACCCAAATGAGTTACCCAGGCAGCCCAGTTGTGGTCATTTTTAATACTATTTAATCATGCCCATTACATCTGGATTTACTAATCTTTACACTTTGGGGTTGTTGAACTCAGTTAACTCATAGAAAAATTTCCCTGCTCATGGTTGAACAATATTATGTCATATATGCATTAACCAAGCCAACGAAAAAAAGATAATCAAACACTTAAGAATAAAACTTTATATATAAACCAAAAATGAAATATCAAAACTTTATATTGGGGCTACAAAATAAATACTTTTGGTAGACCTAAGTATTTATATACATATTCAAAAGTGGTCACTACATTATTCAGTCTATGATTTTTTAAATTTCTTTTTTTTTCTACCTTTTTTCCTCTTTTGAAATTAAAAATAATTTTTACCACAAAATAAATTCAGGTTTAATATTGAAAATATTTTGAATTTGTTTGATTATACAAGATAATATAAAGTGGTCTACTCTTAACACTATATTCCAAAACTTCTTGTGAATCCTAAAAATGGGAATGTCTTTTACAGATTTATTTAGGTTTTCCAATCTATGAAGATGAACTGAGTAGGGGAAAAAAAAAAAAACCATGAAAATTTGATTTATGGAACATTTAAATTTGAATTTTTTGTAAGATTTTATTTATTTATTTGACAGACAGAGATCACAAGTAGACAGAGAGGCAGGCAGAGAGAGAGGGGGAAGCAGGCCTCCCACTGAGCAAAGAACCCATGTGGGCCTTGATCCCAGGACCCTGGGATCATGACCTGAGCCGAAGGCAGAGGCTTTAACCCACTGAGCCACCCAGGCGCCCCTGTTTTATGGAACATTTAGAGAAAAATACTAATTGGCTATTTCTAAGCCAATGCAATAACATAAATTAGACCAACTCAATGTTGTCAATTGGAACTTTAGAGGATTTTTTTCAAATTAGTAATAAACAGAGTTTGTAGTTCAGCTACTTAATTTTACACATTTTAATAAGTGCATCTAAAGATAGTTTAAAAATGTTTAGGTAAAAACCTTAGAGAAGTTCATTTCCCATCTCCAAGGAAAGTGTATGATGAATTGTGAAATACAGCCCTGAACTAGTTTCTGATCAAAAGTTGCCAAGAGCTAAGTAAGTCCTAAATATTAACTAGAACTATCAACTCCATAGCAAGTTAATGGATTTAAGAGTCTATAAGCCAACTAAATCCGTCTACACATACAGGAAACAGCTCATTGTCAAGGAAACTTGACACCAATCATAATCCTCCAACTCAGCTTTAGTTAGATAACAGGACCTGACAATTTTATGAAGGAAAACCCCAACTTCCTAGCCAATCATACCCTGTTTCTGCATTATCTTCCTGACATGCTGTATAACTTCCTCTTGCCTAAAATCCTTGGGGGAGAGTGCTCCACCAATTGTGAGGTGCTATATTCCCCCATCCCATGGATTGTGTTCCCTTGAATAAAGGACAGCAAGGTTGTAACTAAATTGTTTTAGTTTTGTCATTTGACTGTGACTCTCTCACATGTTGGGAAGTATGAATAGAAAGCATCATTATGTTTTCTGAGATTATATTCCTAGTGAGATGCACAGATGAAATTATAACCACTTCTACTCAATCTGATCTGTAGCATATAGATTGACCTCAATATTTCAGTAAAGCAGAGGACATTTGGGTATAAACTATTACATACCTGTGCTTCCTAATAATAGTAGTTCCTAATACTTGCTGAATTTTAACAGTTATAATTAAATTAACAATGAAAGCATATGTACTCATGTAGATATGTATATCTATATAGATATACTAAATATCTATATCGCTGCTTTCATCAACAAAATGATGAAATTATAAATTGCCACAGAAAATATTTCGATAAAACTTCAAAATTCATGCAATCATATTATGTATCAAATAATTAAATTGTATTTCTGTAAATTGTTAGAGATAGTGAGGAAAATTATGCTACATTTGTTTTCCTCTTACATATCCCAAGAAAACTGTAACCTTCAAAGGAGAATGCATTGGACCTTTGTATTATTAACCTGTCAATGCATATCTCTCCTGTACCTAGTTTAGTTTGGGTGTTTTTTTCCATTTCCATTTAAAATAATATTTGTTTTTAAAATCTGTACTTTAAAAAAAAAACTGAAGTATTGATGACAAAAGTTATTTTTGTAATCTAAAGCCTTTTAAGGACAAGTCAAATAATGGATGTAATAAAACAATTGCTTTTTTCCCAGCCTCTTAGAGAACAAGGAAACACAAAATGTCCATTTTAAATGGAAAATTCTGTTTCTAAACAAAATATATTGTCTTTATATTTTTCTTATTTCAATTTCAATTATTTTTATGGTTAATACAAAAACAAAAACAAAAAACGAAGCATAGCCCAAATGAAAGGACTGTGAGCATTTATTTAAAAAAGGCCTCCATGCCAGCAGGATATCTCATGTATTTATGTTATTACATTTAAGACCTGACTCTCTTATCTAATCACATTGAAGTTGTCAGAGAAGTACCGGCAAACAATGCTTGAAACATTCCCTTAATCGTTTTCCTGCAGTGGTATACAAAATGCTGTAAATAATTGGAAACAAATTGTATCTATCTGAGCAAAAGAAACAAACTACATGCACTTAAATACAGCAATTGAAGACTATTTTCATCAGAAACAAATAAATGTACGTGGATATCTTAGATAACAAATATGGCCAGCTCAAAGGAAATAAATAACGGATATTTTATAACCACCAAAAAAGGGAAGATTTGTATGTAAAACTTCCACTTATATTTAGCAGAGACTAAAATGTTGCATAGAATCCTGAATGGAAAACGACATAGAGAATCGTTTTCAATGTCTGCATTAATCACAAATTTAAAATGTTACTTTCTGATTTTATAATTGGTTAACTTTTTAAAATCATAATATCCTGGGGGCGCCTGGGTGGCCCAGTGGGTTAAAGCCTCTGCCTTTGGCTCCAGTCATGATCCCAGAGTCCTGGGATCAAGCCCTTCATCAGGCTCTCTGCTCAGCAGGGAACATGCTTCCTCCTCCTCTCTCTCTGCCTGCCTCTCTGCCTACTTGTGATCTCTGTCTGTCAAATAAATAAAATCTCTAAAAAAAAATCATAATATCCTGTGCAGTGACATAATATGATCATTTATATTGCTAATTGGAACTCATATATCTTTATTTCTTTTTAGAAAACAGTTTAACAATATATATCAGACTTATTTGTTGTTGTTGTTAACCTTGATTCTACCATATTTTTTTAGTAAAGTCGTAACTAGAAAAAAACATACAAATTCTGACTATATAGCTTGAACACATCTGTGTAACCAATGAAAAGTAAGAAGTTAATATAACTATCCAGTCATTATTCCCTCAAAGTATCCTTGGCTTAACACCATGGACACTACCATTATTTTTTCAAATCCAAGGAAGTAATGCTGTTCCCACCAATAATGTCTGAGAAGTCCTGTCCTCCATATCTTTGTCAACACTTGCTATTATCAAGTGTTGTTTTGTTATATTTTTGCAAATTTAGCCATTCCATTGGGTATCTAATTGAAAATATTATTTTATTTATTTATTTTTAAAGATTTTATTTATTTATTTGACAGAGATCACATGCAGGAAGAGAGGCAGGTGGGGAGGTGGGGAAGCAGGCTCCCTGCCGAGCAGAGAGCCCAATGCGGGGCTCAATCCCAGGACCCTGGGCCGAAGGCAGGGTCTTAACCCACTGAGCCACCCAGGCACACCTCTAATTGAAAAATTTAACTTGTTTTATTTTATTGAAAACTAATAAAGCTGAATACTTATTCATTTATCTGTAAATTAGTAGGCTGTCTTTCTATATTCTAGATATAGTAATCATCTATACATGACCAGAGGTATATAATACCTTTATATATAATTTATATATTTACACACTTTATATAATTATGTTTTTTTCTCTACTGCTTTGCAGGTACAATTCTCATAAACTGACTATGGTATACAAATGTGGATTTCTTCCCATGGCTTTTTAATAATTCTTGAGTGTTGACTAAGAATCCCCTTTATGGATCTAGAATGTCAATGCAATAAAATCCTCCCTTTTCATGGGTAAGTTCTGATGATTGTCACAACTATATAAACATGAAATCACTACCATAACTGAGATTAAAAACAAAAAACAAAAAACACGTTCATCGCACCCAAAAGATTCCCTTGTGCCCCCTCCAGCCAATTCCCACCCCAGACCCACTGATCACACCAAGATTCCATTCCAAACAGGTACTACAGTATCTCTGAGGAGACAGGTAGGAGGAAACAAGCCAAGTGAGAAAAGGGATTCAAAGAGGAAAATGTGAACAACTGTCAAATGGACATGATAACTCATGTGAGGTGAGAACTGAATGAGAACCAACATTTGGCTTTCTCAAAATGGAGGTTATTGACAAGAGCAGTTTCTGTGGAGTAGCTGAGATGACCTGACTGGAGTAGTTTTAGGGGGAAACGAGAGGAAAAAGAATAGGCCTTAGTGAGCGTAATGATGCAACTCTTTCAAAGAATTCTGACACCAAAATGAACAAGAGAAACGGGGCAATAGCTTATCTCATAGACCTCATACCCTTGACTCTTCCCCTCATTCATCCACCCTCTGTCACACTGGTCTTTTGCTGTTTCTCAGGCATGCAGGTCGTTCTCCCCACTGTTGGTTCTTTTGTCTGCTTGGAATGCTTTCTTCCATATAGCCTCTGGCTTAACTTCCCTCAAATTTGCTCAAATGTCTTCAAAGTTTGGCATTCCCTGTCTATTCTTTTAAAATTTCATCTCTCTCCTTCCATGCTCAGCCTGCTTCATTTTTCTTTTTCCTAGCACTCAATGCTTTCTAATATAATACACAATTTATTTATGATGTCTACTCCATTTTCTGTCTTCTCTGCTAGTCAAGGTAGCAGGAATCTTTGTTTTGTTCACAGATGCAGTGTATGCACCTAGAAGATTGTCACAGAGTAAGTGCTCAAAAAGTATTTGTTGGGGCACCTGGGTGGCTCAGTGGGTTAAAGCCACTGCCTTCAGCTCAGGTCGTGATCCCAGGGTCCTGGGATCAAGCCCCACGTGAGGCTCTCTGCTCAGCGGGGAGCCTGCTTCCTCCTCTCTCTCTGCCTGCCTCTCTGCCTACCTGTGATTTCCATCTGTCAAATAAATAAATAAAATCTTTTTTTTTTAAGTATTTGTTGAATAAGTAATTAAAATCAAGATGAAAAATAATGGCTTTGAACAGACCAATAGAAATCTGGAACTTATCAGAGAATGATGAAACATGTCTTGTTTTGGAGTTCAAAGAAGGCTGGATACATGGAGCTGTGAAGTGGCTATGCTATATTTTGTCTTCTGGAGGAGTAGCAGAAGAGAGAGTATTCCAAAAGAGCATTGCAGGGGTAAGAGGGTAAATTAATTAAGTCATATTCCTCTATATGGAATATTTTCCCAGTTAGGAGGCAAAATTTTTTCAGGGGGTTGGGAAAACATAAATTTTAAGAGGGAAGACCAGGTACAGTTTCATTAACAGGATTTGGGCAGTGACTCACTTAAATGTGTTGATTCTGCACTTATACCTATAGCACAATGTATGCTGATGTGATTAAAAGCATGGTTGACATAATAAAAAAATAGTATGAGTCAACAAAAATGCTAGAGAATAACACCACAGCCTAAAAACAACCCTGTTAAAACAAATACAAAAAAAAAAAACCCTGCAAAACACATGTCAACAATGCAACAAATAATTGCACATTAGCATCAGGATTTTCAAAAACAGATATTTAAACTGCATATGCAAATGACATATTTTCACATGCCAATGAGTATTTAGATTTGCAATTATCCCTTTTCATGTAGAAGTATCTTTTAAAGTATGCAAATAAGTTATTTGCATACATAATGTGGGCACTCCCTCTGAATATTGGATTTGTTGGAAGATTGCTAATGGTAGCAGAAACAGTTTACCTTCTGAGGACTGCAAACATCAAAAATTCAATTTGTTTAGTGTATTTTCATGAAAGACAGAAATTTTTAATATTTAAAAACAAGAGTATGTCCCTTTGATGTAAATTTATTTATTTATTTATTTTTAATGTATTGAAACATACATAACATAAAATTTACCATCTTAACCATTTTATTTTATTTATGCATTTTTAAATATTCTATTTATTTGAGAGAGAGTGAGTGAGGGAGAGAGATAGAGCATGAGTGGGAGCAGGGGTAGAGGAAGAGGGAGAAGCAGACTCTGATTAGCAGGGACCCCAACGTGGGTCTTTATTCCAAGACCATGGGATCATGACCTTAGCCAACCAAAGGCAGGCACTTAACCCACTGAGCCACCCAGGTGCCACCATCTTAACCATTTTTTAAAGGTTTTATTTATTTATTTGACATAGAAAGAGAGACACAAGTAGGCGGAGAGGCAGGCAGAGATAGAAGGGAAAGCACGCTCCCTGCTGAGCAGATAGCCTGATGCGGGTCTTAATCCCACGACCCTGAGATCATGACCTGAGCCAAAGGCAGAGGCTCAACCCACTGAGCCACCCAGGCGCCCCCATCTTAACCATTTTTAAGTGTATAGTTCAATGGTATGAACAATACACTCACATCACCACCATCCATTCCCTAACTTTTTGTCTTTTACATCTGAAACTCTGTGTCTATTAAAAAATAACTTCCCAGTTTTTCCTCCTCCAACCCCTGGCAACCAACATTATACTACTGTCTTTATGATTTTGACTAAGTATAAGTGGAATTCATACAGCATTTGTCTTTTTGTGACAGGCTCATTTCACTTAGCATAATGTCCTCAAGATTCATCCATGCTGCAGTATATTGAAGAATTTCTTTCATATTAAGGCTGAATGGGGTGCCTGGGTAGCTCAGTTGGTGTGCCCAACTCTTGATATCAGCTCAGGTCTTGGTCTCAGGGTTGTGAGTTCAAGCCCCACATTGGGCTCCATATTGGGCATGGACCCTAACTTAAAAAAAAAAAAAAGACTGAATAATATTCCATTTATGTATATACTACTTTTGCTTATTTATTCATTAATCGATGGACACTTGGTTTGCATTCATGTTTTAGTGTTCATGAATAATGTTGCTATGAACATGGGTGTACAAATACCTCTTTGGAACCTTGCTTTTGGTATTTTGGGGTATATACTGAAGAGTGAACTTTCTGGGTCATATGGTAGTTCCTTTTTATAATGTTTTTAAGAACTCCAATACTGTTTTCCACAGCAGCCATACCATATTATAGTCGCACCAATAGTGCTCAAGCATTCCAAATTCTTACACCTCATTGCCAAAACTAACTTCCTTCCTTCCTTCCTTCCTTCCTTCCTCATAACTATCCGAATGGGTGTGAAATGTTATTTCATTGTTGTTGTTGTTTTTTAATTATGTTATGTTAGTCACCATATATTATTTTTTGATGTAGTGTTCCACGATTCATTGTTTGCGTATAACACCCAGTACTCATGCAATCTGTGCCCTCTTTAATACCCATCACCAGGCTCACTCATCCCCCCAGCCCCTTCACTTCTAAAACGTTTGATGTGCATTTCTCTAAGCCCTGGTATATATGATTGAATAATTTTGGCAAGGGTGCCAAGACCATTCAGTGGAGAAAGGACAGACTTTTCAACAAATGATATTGGGAAAACTGAATATCAACCTGTAGAAGAATGTAATTAGACTCTTACCTAACACCGTGTACACGGTTAATTCAAAATGAATCAATGATCTAAATATAAGACCCGAAATAAGAGCTTTAAATTTTAGAAGAAAACATAGAACAAAAGCTTCACAACACTGGATTTGGCAATGATTTCTTGGATATAACACTAAATACACAGGCAACAAAAGAAAAAACAAAGCAAATTGGACTTCATGAAAATAAAAAATTGTGCATCAAAAGGCACTATCTACAGAGGAAAATTCATTTTGAAGGGAAAAACTGGTCTATGATTAAAATAGGACATCACAAATTGTGATACTCATAAATCAAACGGATCAAATAAGTTAGAGAAAATCATAAAGTTGGCCAAAATGCAAGTATTTTTTCCAGAAATTAGTAAAAAACTATGTGCATTATTTCCACTCCACACATCCTTTTCCTGACACTATTTTTGCTTAGTTTTGTTATCTCAGAAATTATTTAACAATAAAACCTTTAAAAGAAAGACCTCACCATTTTATATATATCTATATACAGATATATATTATCTATAGGCTACATTGTAAGAATGACTATCCAATAAATATTTTGATCCAAATAAATATTTGTGACTTAAAATGTACAAAATATTCTGATAAACATTGAGCTCAATTCTAAAACTAAGTGATTTCTGCCACCAAAGAGTTTACCATCAAATGAAAAGACCAAGAAATGATTTGTAAAGCACTTACATACCTGACAACCACTAAAAGGTATGCACAGTAACGTAGTCCAGATAAGGAAGAGATTTTATGTGATCAAGGAAGTAAGTTAGAATTAGTATTGAGGGGTGCCTGCGTGGCTCAGTTGGTTTAGCATCTGTCTTCGGCTCAGGTCATGATCCCAGAGTCCTGGGATCAGTCCCATATTGGGCTTCTTGGCCAGCAGAGAGCCGGCTTCTCCCTTTGCCTGCCACTCCCCCTGTTTGTGCATGTGCTCTCTGTCAGGTAAATAAAAATCTTAAAAAAAAAAAAAAAAAAGAATTAGTATTGAAACTGAGTCATGGAAATGCAGATGTTCCTTAGAAGATATTTTTTAATAGTTTTAAAAAAATAATTTTCAGAAGTAGATGCTTGTACACCATTAAAGGCAACATTTTAGGAAAATATGTATTCATAAGTGATTAACAAAAGGAAATCAAGCCAGTAGAAATCAAATAGGCAAATAAACATCACATTAACTAGGAATGTATAAAACACCCAAATTGAAAAGACCAAAAAAAAAAAAAAAAAAGGAATAAACTAACCTTAAAATTGTGATTTTAAAAATTTCTAAATCCTTTAGTGTTTTTTCAATGATGTAAACATCGTTATCTATTTAGAGATACTACATCAATTATTAAGTTTTCATTATTATAATCTTGGTGACTTTGTACTACTTCTAAGGTATAAAAAGTACAAATTGATTTTTGTCCAATACCATAATGAAACACGAATTCATTAGGATATACATACATTAGGATATATTCATTTTTCATCCATTTATTTTTCTTTTGGAAAATCTCATAACAATATTGGATATGTTTTATATTCTATATCCAAATTAAAATATATTTTGGATATTTCAGAATAAACATTTAACAAATTCATCTAATTTAATTCAACAGCTTTATATTATCTAAAATCAAAACCAAATTATAGTAATGATTGAATTTTCACCTGAATGAAATCTTGGAATGAGATATTTACCTAATTTTAAAGTTATGAAAATTTTCTTTTAAAAATAAATCTGAAAGAAATATTTCAATATTAAAAGTATAAAGATGTTACATCACTATGTTGTATATCTGAAACGAATGTAACATGTATGTAAACTAGACTCTAAATAAATAAATGTCTTTAAATAATTCGTTATAAAGTCAGTTGGACTAAAACAGTAAAAAATTATCTATTGAAAGAAATGTACAAGTTAATGTTTGTACGAAGGCTTATTTAAATATAAATTTGATTTAAAACAACATGATAGTACTACACACATATTAGAATGACAAGAGTCCAAAACACATGGTCACTTTTGAAGACAGTCTGACAGTGTTTTACAAAACTAAATATATTTTTACCAAAGCTCAAAGTTTACATAAGAGTTTACTCTGGGTATTTTCTGAGTTTTAACAGCTGTATAATGACAGTAGCTATGATTGATGTATCATACAGAATAGTTCCACTGCCCTAAAGATCTGTGCTCTTTTTATTCATCCGTCCCTTGACCCTAACTTTTGGCAACCACTGATCCTTTTATTGTCCTTTTATTGTCTCAATAGTTTTGCCTTTAGAATTTTAGAAGGTCATATATTTGATATCATATAATATGTAGCCTTTTCAGGTTGACTTCTTTCACTTAGTTACATGCATTTAAACTTCCTCCATGTCTTTTCAAGTCTTGATAGCTCTTTTCTTTCTTTCTTTCTTTCTTTTTTTTCCATTGAATAATATGCCATTGTCTGGAAGTACTACAATTTATTTCTATATTTACCGGGTAAAGGACATTCTGGTTGCTTTGAAGTTTTGATAATTCTGAATGAAGTTGGTACAAATATTTTCATGCAGCTTTTTTTGTATGGACATAATTTTTCAGCTCATTTGGGGAAATATTAAAAATTATGATTGTGGACCAATAAAAACAAAATTTGATTTTTAAAAAGTCTAAGAAAATTTATAAATCTCTGAAAAAACTGAATCAAGAAACAAAGGAAGAAAAATTATGTTTAAAAGAACAATAAAGACATCACTTCAGATCCTCACACTTTTCAAATATAATATTAACACATTACCATGAGTATTTTTATGTTAATGTACATGAAAATTTAGATGAAATGAACAGGTTTACATTCAAATATAACTTAAAAAACTGATATGAGAAAACAGAAAATTGGATGTTACATCTATCTAAATTATTAATAATAAATATTAATGTTTCACAAATAAAACTCATGAATGAGTTTCTATAAGAAATTTTTCCAAATTTTAATGGTACAGTCTATTCCAAACTTATGTAAACTATTCCAGAATTTTAAAATAACACCCAAATCTCATTAAAATTGGCAAACAATTGGATCACATATTGTTACGTAAGTCCTACGGAGTCCTCCCCCAAACCCGCCTTTTTTAAATTGTTGCAACTTTTCTCTTCACTTTAAACTATTTAGATAATATCTTCAAATGGTCTCCAAATGATTCAGAAAACATTAAAGGTCTATAGTGAAAAATTTGCTCCCTGGTTCCCTCTCCCCTTTCCCCGTCCCCACCCCCACCTCACCCCATCTCATAGTTATCCAGTTTCATCCTCTCACTTCCTCAGGATAAGGTCTTATAAAGTCTTGATAACAAGAGTTGGCCAGGGCATTACCAGAAAATAATATCAGAGAATAATTTCTCTCTTGTCATAAGTGAAAAAACAAAACAAAACAAAACAAGCCAAATGTTAACAAATTATATCCAATGAAAAATAAAATGATAATACAACAAAAAACAACATACTCATGCTGCATTTATTTTAGCAACATAAGGTTGGTGTAACTTCAACAAATCAATTTAGGTAATCTTAACATATTACCTGAAATAGGAAAAATTCACTTGATTATCCCAATAGTCATAGAAGAATAATTTGATAAAATTGAATACCTGTTTATGACAAATATCTCAGAATACTAGGTATAAAATGGGATTATCTTTGCTCTAGTAAAAAATATTTTTTTGCTTAATAATGAAATAATATATACTTTCAAAATTAAAGCTCAGATGAGAATATTAATTACTCTTGCTTTTATTTAATATGTTGCTGGTGGCCATAAAACAGTAAGTCAAAAGTAGATAGAAAATTTTAAAATCTATGGTTAAGCAATTTAAATTAGTAAGTAAATATAGCAATACCATTTGATAAACATGATATACAAAAATTATCTGTGTACATACAAAAACTATTTAGAAAAATGAATATCAAAAAAATCTAATGCCTGAGGATAAATCAAGTAAAAAATGTAACAGGTCTCTACTTAGAAAATTAAAGTAAATACTTAACAGAAATTATAGAAAGCCAAAATAATGGAGTGTATGTCAAGTTAACAGTTTGGAAAACATGATATTGTAAAAATATTAGTTATATGTAATTGATATCTAGATTCAAGATAAAAAATAAATATTCACATAGTTTTTTTTTTTTTTTTCTTGTTTTGGTCAAAACTATACAAACTAATTCTAAAATTTAATGAAAATGAAAGGAACCAAGAATAGTCAAAAGTTTTGAAGAAAACCAAATATGGAAGATTGCACCAGCAAGTAATCAGTACTCATTATCAATGTATGTAGAGAGATTAATGGAATGTGACATGGAAACAAAGAAAGACAGTCAAACCAATGGGACAGAATAGAGAGATTAAAAAAAGATTCATGCTTGTATGAACAACTGATTTATGAAAAAGATAACCCTGTCCAACAGCAAAGAAAATGTGTTTTATAATAAATGTCTCTGTGTCAATTGGTTATACATATTTTTAAAATTAACTATTGATCATACTATAAACAAATATCGGCATAAGATTTTTGTAGCTCTAAATAATAATTAGATCTCAGAACAAATAAAAGAAAAAAAAAATCTTTATTATCTTGTGGTAAAGTTTGAATGTCCTAATGAGAAAGCTATTTATTTCTCATGAATCATTTATTTCTCTTAGTAATATTTTGTGCTTTATTTTGCCCAAGTGTTTAATATCTTTTGTTCAAAAAATGTATTTCTGTGTATTTAAATTTTGGGGCATATATTTTCATCTTTATTTGCCAATCACTTGTTAACATGAAAATATAATTGATTTCTCTCTATTGATGTCATTTTCTTATTATATACATTTACTTCTAGGATTTTATTTCTTTTTTAAAAATTTTTGGATTTCTCATAATTTTCTATGTATATAACCATGTTTTCTGCAGATAAACAGCTTTATTGGCTTATTTGCAATCTTTCTGTCTCTCTGCCTTTCTTTGTTGCACTGTCATTTTTCTGCAGCACAATATTAAACAGTAGTAGGTGGGCACATAATTTTATTTTATTCTCCATTGATAGTGGGGATGCATTCAATATGTCTCCATTAAATGTAATGTTAACTATAGTTCTTTAGTAAATGTCCTTTATCATACTTAGTAAATTCCCTTCCATTCTTAATTTAGTTAGTTGTTAACATGAATGTGTGTTAAATTTGGTAACATTCTTTCTTCCAAGTATATAAAGTGTACGTGTTTATTTTTTCTGCTACTCTGATAAATTACATGGATTGATTTTCAGCGAATTGTTTGTATAAATACAATTTGGAAATGATGTATCAACTTGTTTATGTACTGCTGAAATATATTTGCTAATGTTTTGTTAAGGATTTCTGAATCTAAATTCTGGAGGCATAATATTCTGTAATATTTTTTCATATAATGTTCTTGTAAGATTTTGATATTAAGATTAAACACATCTTATAAAATGGTTAGAAATTATTCCCTCCTGCTCTATCTTTGGGAAATTTGTATTAGATTCATATTATTTCTTCTTGAAGTTAGTTTTGTTTAAATGTTTAGCCAATGTCATTGCTATATTTACTTACTAATATGAATTGCTTTATTTGATAGAAACCCTGGAGGTTTTGTTTGTTTATGTGGGAAGTATTACAAATGTATTTATTTAAAAAGATATAACACAATTTGCATTTTTTATTTCCTTCAGTGTCTGATGAATTATGTTTCTCAAAGAATTTGTACATTTAATTTTTCAAAATGTATCTTAGTATCTTAAGAAACATGGACCACTGACTTTGAGCCATTTTTCTTTTCTAAACAAGAATTTAAAATACAAATATTTTTATTGCTAATGCTTTATATCTCATACATTTTTTATTTGTTGTGATTTAATTATCATTCAGTTCAAAATGAATTTAAATATTCTTGAGATTCCCTCTTTATTCTATTAATTATTGAAAACCATGTTCCTTAATTTCCAAAATCTTCAGGGTTTACTAGGCATCTTAATATTAATAATTTCTAATTTAATTGAATATATTCAGAGAACATACTCTGTAAGATATACTTTATTTGATACTTGTTTAAATTATCGAGGCTTATTTTTATAAGCTCCAAATATGGACTAAATTGGTGAATTTTCCATGTATTAAGCAAAACGGTAATTCCTTAGTTTTTCACATAGTGTTCCATAAATATCAATTAAGTCAAACACTGGCTGATACTGCTGGTTTATATACCTACTGAATTTGGGTCTATTTTATCAATTAAGGAACATTGTATGTTCCTCCAAATATCTCCAATTGTAAAAGTGGATTAGTCTTATTTTTTCTTTAGATTTGTTAGATGCTACACTAGAATCTGCTATGTATATATGTTTAGAATTGTTACATATTGAAGTCTTATCCTTTTTATCTTTATGAAATATTCCTCTTTACCTCTGTTGTACTTCTTGTCCTAAAATCAATTTTATCTGATAATAAAATCATAAAAGCTCTCTTATGCTTAATATTTTTATGTCCTATCATTTACCCTCTTTTTATTTTCTTTTAAAGAGGACTTTTTTTTTTTTTTAAAGTTTGTTTGTTTTTGAGAAAGAGACCATGAGCAGAGGAAGGGGCAGAGGGTGGGAGAGAGAGAATCTTAAGCAGGCTCCACGCTCAGTACAGAGCCCAATGCAGGGCTCAATCTCACAACCCTGAGATCATCACTTGAGCTGAAATCAAGAGTTGCATGTCTAACAGACTGATCCACCCATACACTCCCCCCTTTATATTTTCAATTTAGCTATCTATATTAAAATGTGTCTTATTGACAATAGACCATTTATATTTAATATAATTTTATATATTTTATATAACCCTACTTCCTTTCTTCATTTACTTTTCTTTGTAGACTTATCTTGGTTTAATTGTTATTTTATTAAGTATTTACATTATTATTTTAATTGTTATTTTGTTAATACTTGGAGTTTACTGAGCTTGATATTATTTTCTCTACTGTTTTTTTGTACCTATTTGTATTACTGTAATATATTTCCTCAGTTTATCACAGTCTATTTAGAGTAAATATTAGAGAGCTTAATATAAAATATGGTATTAAGGCAGGATAATATTTTTCCTTCCTCTGTCCTATTATTTTGTTTTTAATTTTGTGTGTGCCACAAGTCACGAAATAAAAAAATACATATTTTAATGGAGTCAATTGCTTCTTAAAGCAATTAATATAAGTCATCATTTTAAATCAAATGGTAATTTGAGTCACCATTCCTTACTTGTTTGAGATTTTTTCAAAGCACGGAAAATTTTGGGTGCCTGGTTAAGTGTCTGACTCTTGGTTTTGGCTCAGGTCATGATCTCAGGATTCTGGGATTAAGTTCCATGTTGGGCTCTGTGCTCAGTGCAGAGACTGCTTACGTTTTTCTCTTATTCTCCCTCTGTCCTTCCCCTCTATGCTCCCTCCCTCTCTCCAAAATAAATAAATAAAAATAAAAATAGATAAATTTTAAATACTTACTAAATCACAAAAATAGCAAAGATAAACCCATGACAAGTTGACATGAGTAAGGACTTTTTATTGAAATAACTATTTAAAAAAAAAAGTGAAAAAAGCACATTTTACATTTTTTGAGATCTCTTTAGTGTCTACTGAAGAAAAGATAGCTGGATTATTATATCTGCTTCCACATTTAGTCTGTTACAATATCACAGGTAATGTAGCTTCTGAACAAGTTCACTTTACATGCGTGAGATCATAGAGTGAATAAGGTGATGTTCTGATGTATTGTCATTTCTTCTCATCCTGAAGATCTTTCTTTTGCATTCCTTATAATATAGTTCAAACTGCCCTAAATACCCTCAGATTGCATTTTACTAAAAATTCTTTCATTTTGTCTTTTATTTATTTTTTTTAAGATTTATTTATTTTAGAGGGAGACAGGAAGGAGACACAAAGGGAGAGAGAGAGAGAATCTGAAGCAGACCCCTCACTCAATGTAGAGCATGATGTGAGGCTTGATATCTTGATGCTGAGACCATGACCAAAACCAAGAATCAGAGGCTTAACTGACTGTGTCACCTAAGTGCCCCTTGTCTTTACTTTTAAAAGGTAATTTCAGAGTTGATTTATTTCTCAACAATTAAAATATGCCACTGCATTTTCTATTTGCTTCTTTTTTTTTTTTTTCTTTTTTTCTAATGGGAAATCCTTTTTGGAGTTTACTGAGCTTGATGTTTTTCACCAAATTTGAGAAATTGTTAACTAGTATTTCCTTAAATAAATTTCTCATCCATTCTTTATCCTTGTCCCACTGGGATATGAATTTCACTTATGTTAGACCACTTAATATTGGCCTATGGTCATTTAATTTCTGTTCCTCTTTCTTTAGTTTATTTTCTAGATGCCCCTTAGATTGACTACGTTTAATCAATGAAAATTATTGGCCTTCAATTATGTGTTATTCAGCTTCTAAATACATCCATATTCTTGCTTTTGAGAAACCTAAATTTAAACATGAGACATTGCATTTAGTTTTATTTTAGAGTTGTTTTGTTTTTGTTTCTATTATGGATTATTGTATGTTTTTATTTTTAACAATGCTTTATTCATTGGGATTAATAGTTTTTCTTCTCTCATGTAATTGGTAAATATTTTTCCTCAAGTTTTTAAATTCCTTATACACTTAAATATGGCATTGTCTGTAACCAAGTATTTTTTATTGATTGTGTAGCCAAATATACCAATATTTTATTCTATGGCTTCTAGATTTAAGCCATAGTTAGAAAAGCTTTCTTCAAACCAAGATAATAAAATTATTGCCTTGTTTCAGTTGGCTGGAGTAGTAGCAGTTGAGTAATCCAGCCAAGTGTTCTACAATCCTGAGATCTGGAGGTCTGGGAAAAAAGTGTTGGTAGTGTTACAATCTATAAAATAACAGTGGTCAAAATCAACCAATCAATCAGAGAAGTGTGGTAATAAATATTATTCAACTTAATGGAAATTTCAGAATCCAATGAATAAAAAATTAGAAGGGATGATAAGGAAAAGCAGAATATTATCCTGTGGGAAAAACCACTAATTACCTTGCCTTAATTTTCTCTGAAAATCTATTAGCCAGGAATAAATAGATCTCAAAATTATGGCCTCATCAAAGCATTATTATATCTTTGCTACTGTACCTGCTGCGTTTATAAAGCTGCAGACTGTACTGAAAGAACACCTCAACACATGTGCCACATCTAGAGGAGAGTTATTTGGTATATGTCCTGGGTAGACTTATGAATTTTGTTTTCTGTTAGGTTCGTAACAATTTTATGACTTAATCCATATGGGTACACCACCTAATTTGAATCAATTCTTCCACTGAAAGTAGCTGGAAAAACTGGACAAATTTAAAAGCTTCCCTTTGACAGCATCATGGAGTTAAAGGGAGAAAAGTTTTTTTTTGTTTTTTTTTTTTTTTGTTTTGTTTTGTTTTGGTTTGGTTTTTGTTTTTTAGGCCAAGATATAAGGGAAGGAGGAAACCAAAAGGAGAATAACTGAACCCTGCTAAAACCCAGATTTTTAGTGTTCCACCCTAAGATAAATATAAATCAGATATAACTTAGACCATGTAGGGACTGTAGAGTAGCCTCAAATTTTCTCAAACCAAGTTTGGATTCAGGTGATTTAGAATTGCTGCTGCCTCTAGTCACCTGTTAGAAAGAAAAGTATAGGAAGAATAAGGATATTTTCAGGAAAAAAAGAAAACAAACGGAAACTAGGAGACTCCATTACCAGCAGTCATGCACCAAAAAAAAAAAATACCAAAGATGTTCTTCATCCAGAAAGAAAATGAATTAGTTGTTCTATGTATTTTTTAAGGATTCTACATTCAAATGTGTTCAAATATAGCAAAAGATATATTTGTAGCTAGTTATTTAAATATTTATCTTTCAAAGAGTTTAAACATCATGAACAAAAGATGGTTTGCTGTTTGATTATCATCATTGACTCACATTTTAGCTGCATGTTTGATATATAGCAACTGCTAATTAATTTTCTCCAGGAGAAAATTATGAATTAATTCTTTGCTTGGTAAGCACTTAAGATTTTCACTTTCATTCTTTTTTTTTTTTAATAGATTTTATTTATTTATTTGACAGAGAGAGACACAGAGAGAGAGAACCCAAGCAGGGGGAGAGGCAGGCTTCCTGCTGAGCCAGGACCCCCCATGTGGGGCTCGATCCCAGGACTCCAGGATCACGGCCTGAGCTGAAGGCAGACGCTTGATGACTGGGCCACCCAGGCACCACAAGATTTTCACTTTCCATAAGACTTTACCTTTATAAAAGTGAATTCCTCAATTTTACATTTGATTTTTAATCAATAAATGCATCAATAGCCCTGTGCTTATTCAACAGGTATTAAGATCAATTATTCCATCTTCTTTAGCTCTTTCTCTGCTTCACTAGCAAACTCTTCCTTTTATCCAAATAGGAAAAAAAAAAAAATAGTATAAACCAATAAAAACAAAATATATGTGTTTTTTGGAAATAGAAGAGGCAGATAGATAGGAGATTCTATGTTCTAATTTTCATATCATCCATATCTTAAGTACACTTAAGCACTTTGTTTCATTTGTGTTTTCTGTAATTAAGGTCAATCTTTAAAAGACTGGATTAAAGAATGGCTTCAGTACAATGTCCTTTCCATTTTTTTTCCAGGTGCCTGAAATTCCTTCTTTAGAGGGGGTTATATTTTTCTTGTTTATGTTTATATATTCTTTGAACATGCAAATATTTTCTAGAAAAGAACTAAGTGAGTTGTTAATACCTTATTTCTTATTATAACACTAACAAAGTAAAATTTAGGGGAATTGTGAACCAAAAGAAAAAAAGACAGAACTAAATAAGCCTACTGAGTTAGTGTAATTTTTCTTTAATGACTAAAGCATCATCACACAGAGTTTGATTTTTGTGACTGGATAATAAAGTAATCACTTCTAGTTATTTTTTTAATATTTTATTTATTTATTTGACAGACAGAGATCACAAATAGGCTGAGAGGCAGGCAGAGGGAGAGGAGGAAGCAGGCTCCCCGCTGAGCAGAAAGCCTGATGTGGGGCTTGATCCCAGAACCCTGGGATCATGACCTGAGCCTAAGACGGAGGCTTTAACCCACGGAGCCACCCAGGTGCCCCACTTCTTGTTATTTTTTAAGAATATTTTTGGTAGAGCTAAAATAAGATCTATAAGATAGATATGGATCTATCTCTCTATACACACACACACACACACACAAATGTATGTTCTATCCATTTACTTATTATAAAAATTCCTTATAAATTTAATTTTAATAATTTTATAATAAAGCAGGATATAAAAGTATAATAACACATTTAAGCATCTGCTCTTCTGCGTTTTGGCTATTTTCATTTTTATTCATATCATTATATTATAATACACATTTTTCATATAAATCTGGTATAAAACTTGTTTATTTTCCCTTAGAAAAATGTCTTATAGAATGGAATTATTCAGTACAGGGATATGACTATTCTAAATAGCTGTACAGAATGGCCAGATCTGCATATTCTTTAGCCCATTACATTACTGAACATTTTATATTTTATTTTATTATTTTGATGATTGATAAGGGTACATATTTCTAGGCAGACATAGTGTATTTATGAGCACTTACTATATGACAGATAATGTATTACATATTTTACATTTTTCATTCTAAAACTTTAATAACACTAGTATTATAAGTTCAACTACCAGTTTCTCTAATTATAAATGTGTACTCTTTTTGTAAGATTACACTTCTTTTCCTTTCATTTTAGATTGCACTTCCATAAGATCTATATACACTCAGGTAGTGTGTACTATCAATGTTGGTATCAGACATATTCATGTGCAGTTACATGTGAAAGCACAAATGTGTGTATAAAATCATGTTACCTAAATAAATTTGTTCATTTTTTATTGTCTTATGATTATGTCTTATTTTTTCCATGAACTTAGGTAGGCATATTATGTTTCACTACTTCAAAGTCATATAAATATATCAATATTTCTAGTAATTCTTCAGTTAGCCCTCACAGCCGACTTTTCAAGTTTCAATTCAATTTAAAAATATTGTGTATCTTAACTATTTTTCCTCATATTTCATCTAAATGAAATTAAATTTTAATAATTTTTTTTTTATAATTCTGAAACTGATGGTACCATATACTATAGTAAAAACACGTGACTTTGTAACAAACTCATGTATTTTCTTTCTTTTTTTTTTTTTTTTAAGATTTTATTTATTTACTTGACAGACAGAGATCACAAGTAGGCAGAGAGGCAGGCAGAGAGAGGAGGGGAAGCAGGCTCCCCGCTGAGCAGAGAGCCCTATGCCGGGCTCTATCCCAGGACTCTGGGATCATGACCCGAGCCGAAAGCAGAGGCTTTAACCCACTGAGCCACCCAGGTTCCCCAAATCCATGTATTTTCAAATATAATATCTATTTTGATGTTCAACTTGACTAACAAACAAGTAAACTAAATGAGTACTTTAATATCAATAAATCTTAAAATGAAAAAATTTGACAAAAATTCAGACAAATATTTCAGCATTGAATAATGTAGTTTTTATAGGTACTAAAGCCCTGAATAAAAAAATGTCTGCAAACAAATATAGAACAAGTTTTTTGACTATATCATCAAAATAATGTACAATCTATGTTTATGTCATGTAATTACAGACTTTGGTTCTTGTTCCATAATTCAAAGTATATGTATAATAGCTGTATCTATCCTATTTGCCAAGCCATGTAAACATGAAGCATTCCATCCAATGATGCTTTGCCCAAAACTGTTTTTGAAGTTATGAGTTTATTTTTCTTGTACTTTCCAGTTCCTGAGTGATAAATAAAACAGGATAATTGTCTGCAAAAATAAACAATGTAGATAGAAACCAAAGTCTCCTAACATAATATAGAAGACTTGAGAAACATAACAAAATGGTATATAATCAACATTAGACCACTCTCTAACAAGAGCAGAACATACTTTTCTTTCAAGTATCTGTAAAACATTCATTAACATAGACTTTATCCTGAACCATAAAACAAACCTTGATAAATTTAAAGAACTGAAATTATACAGAGTATATTCTTTGCAAAAAGTTCTTAGACCTGACACTAAAATATAATCTATAGAAGGAAAATTTGATAAATTCAGCTTCATCAGAATTCAAACTATTTTCTTTGCAAAAAATCTGAAAAGAAAAGCTATAAAAAATGTTTGTGAGAAAATATTTTAAACCATATATCTGACAATGGATTAGTATCTAAACTATATAAAGAATTGTCAAAATTCCACATTAAAAAAATAAAGAAATTAGCATGAATCTGCAGCACATTTTGAGTAGTATGGGAATTTTCACAACGTTAATTCTTCCAATACAGAAACACAGGTATCGTTCCATTTATTTCTGCCTTCTTTAATCTCTTTCATCGTGTCTTATAGTTTTCAATGTACAGGTCTTTCACCTTTTTGGTTAAATTTATTTCTAATTATTTTCTTGGTTTTGATGGTATTATAAGTGAGATTGCCTTTCTGATTTCTCTTTCAGATAATTTGTTGTTAGCATATAGAAATGCCACTGACTTCTCTATGATGATTTTATACTCTGCAACTTTACTGGATCCATTTATTTGTTCAAAATTCCAATACCATTTTTCACAGACATAGAAAAAATATTTTAAAATTTGTTTGGAACCACAAAAGAACATATGTCATATTTTATGAATAACCAAAACAATTTTGAGAAAGAAGAAGCTCATTACTAATCAACAGGGAAATTCAAATTAAAACCATAATGAAATATCACCTTACAACTGCTGGAATAGCTTTTTATCGAAAGCACAAGAGATAACAAAATGTTGGCAAGGATGTGGAGAAAGGGAATTATGTACATTGGGTGGGAATGTAAACTGATGAATTCCATGACACCTTCTTCCGCCAAGTAGAGTAATCATGATATTGTCAAGTTATTTATTTCCCTAACCTGTTATAGAGACTTACATGGACATTGTTATGAAATTATTATTTTTTTGGAAATGTTTGTTTATAGGAAGATGAATAGATAGTAATAGATTGCAAGTGAATAACAAAATATTAATCCCTGAGTATGGAACTCTATATCATATCCTTAAGCTTCCTTCTGAATCCTCAGTCAGACTACTCTTAGCTTCCCTTAATTACTGTGTTCCCTCATATTGCTATTAGTCTAAAATGAAACCCTCTTTTTATCATTAATATCAACCCCTTTAGGCTTCCTGGTCCAAGTTAATGATCCTCTAATTTTTTTTTTTTTTTAATTCTGCTCCAAAAGATTGAAAAGTGATTGGAATTTTTCTTTAACATCTGTTCTTCCTTTACCTTCTGTTCTAGTCAATTAGAAAAGGTTTGGCAATCGGTTTTTAATATTTTGCTCATGAATTTTTTTTATATTTAACATGTGATGAGAAAAACAACTTTTGAGAAAGTGCTTTCTATGCATTTTACATTTTACATTTCACACCAGAGTCTGGACATTTACATAAAAACTCGAGTTTAGGAGACCTGCCATAAGTTCTTGCTCTACTTTTCCTCAGAAAAGTTGGTGACCTTCCCCCCAACCACCTTAGAAGTAGAAGTGCTTTCTAATAGGCTGTCTCTCGCTTCTTCCTTGATGTGAGAGGGACCGCCCTCCTCCCTCCCCGCTCCCCATCCTCTCCCTGCTCAATTGCACCCCCTGGCTTCTGGGGTTCTGTTAGTAAAAAACCTTGTGATTGCTTTGTGCGGCTATGCCTTCAATCAAAAGGACTCCGTGGGTTTTACTTCCCCAAACTGGGAGCTCAGATACTGAGGGAGCCCCCTGCGCCCCTAGGTGGATGGCTTTTGCCTCCTCATTCAGCAGGTCGTAATTTGCATGTTGTTAATTCAATACATCAGCTCTGACTTCTCAACACACATGGCAATGAGTTATGGGAATATGTTACATCTTGTTTAAACTATATTAAGCTTCTGATTGGTGTCCTATTTCTAGTCTCTTCCCCTTAAAATCTATCTGACATACTGACATTGCGTTAGGTTTACTAACATTGCGATTTTGTGCATGTCACAGTCTTATATGGAATCACTAGGTCCTGTCAATTGAAGTAAAATTTGCATACTCTAGACTGACTTTATAAGCCGCTGTAATGTGCTTCCAAGCTCACATTTTCTCTCTTCTTATTACCATATCCTGATAATATCTGTAACTCTTCCATCTTACATCCTTGGCTAGAGTTATTCATTCCTCCTAGAATATCTTTGTTTCTCCTCCACTACTTTAAAAAAAAAAAAAATCATCTTTTACTCTGGGCTCAGCTCCACCTAAACCTCTCAGTGAAGATTTTCCTGTTATTTGGTCTATAAATCTTTCCTCCTTCTGAAACTCTTTAAAGAAATATAGCAAACTGTTCTATATTTGATAATGTTAAGAGTACTGTGTTTTTATCTTTGTAGAGAGGCATTTGACATTTAATCACATATTTTAAAAACTAATTTTTTAATAGTTACATATTTGTTTGTTCATCTCAGCTGCAGTTTGACAGAAATCAATTACTGCACTCAACCTACTATTTTATATATAAAATATAAAATTTTGTATTTTCTAGGTTACTTGGTATATTTAGAAATGTTGGTTTAATTATAATTATTTTGATTACCGTTACAGAGTTTTATTAGCATCTGCGCTAGTCACTTATTGCTTTCCTTTAGAGTAGTCTGGTAATGCCCATTTATTTACTGAAATTTTAGAGTTTTATGTGATTCCCTCCTTTCCTTTTATAGGAACTCATGTTATTTAAGACATGGACCTTTTCCCTCTTTGAAATGTAAAAAGTTGTTTGCTTATAAATTATATTTGCCTACCTTCTGATATTGAAAGGAGTTTAATATTTGAAAATTAATATGTCCATTTTACCCTGAATACATCTATTCTTTCTAAGATTGAAAATTCTGCCCTATCTCCAGTTTTTAAATATATCCACTTTTTAAAACTTTTATATAAACATTTTTGCAATGTTTACTTTTTAGTCCATCTGGAATTTATTTTAGTACATAAATAAACACAGTAAAAGAGTTGTAAGAATATAAATTGACACCTTTTTTTAAAGAAGAGCTTTCTCGATCATATCAACAACTTTTATTGAATAATAAACACGTTTTCCTTTGAGTTGTCCCAAGTAACATACATCAGGTGGTTTATAATTGAGACTATATATAAGCAACCAATTTTTTACAGTGATCAATTTATTCTTGAATAAATATCTCACTATTAAACTTAAGGTCATTTTGTATGTTTTAATGGTTGCCAGGTCTAGGGACTCCTGGGTAGCTCAGTCCCTCAAGTGTCTGTCTCTTGATTTTGGCAGGTCGTGATCTCAGGGTTGTGACATGAATGGAGCCCACGTGGGGCTCTGCACTGGGTGTGGAGCCTGCTTAATTAAGATTCTCTTTCTATCTCTCCCCTCTCTCTTCCCCTGTTTGCTCTCTCTCTCTCTCTCTCTCTCTCTCTCTCAAAATAAATAAATAAATAAATAAATATTGAAAAAAAAAAAAAGATTGCCAGGTCTAAATTTTACTTTTTCTTTCTTTTTTTCCACATTCCTATTCTCAACTGTTTAAACTTTGCAGAGTATATTTTTCAAAATTTCCTTTTGATAACAGTGCCCCTTTTATAAAACAGCTCCTGCAGCAAGCAAGAGTGTAAAGCAGATGAAAGCTGATCTGCTTTGGTTCCACAAGCTTGTATCCTTGACCACGAGGATTGCACCACATCCCATTTGCAGAATTTTGGGGCTCCTTAGACTCACGTTTAAATCCGCCACTCTAGAATACCTTTCATATATATATTTTAATGAATTCTCCCAACAGTAAATTTTTATGTTACTTGAAATTGCATTAAATCTATAAATTAATTTGAACATAACTGATAATTACAATTTTGCCTGTTACCAACTTACTGCCTCTTTTTTTTTTTTTTTTTTACTTACTGCCTCTTTGATCCAAACTAACTAATCATTGTCTTGCCTGTGATCCTACAGTATGTCTCCCTTGCCAGCTATCAATTGTTGGAAGAGGGAGGGAAATAGCATTTTTTCTTCTTCTTGTTTCCTGTGTACCTTTCTTGACTTGATACCAGTAGTGCTTAGCTTCCAGCTTGCTAGTTACACCTGAGTCTCCTGCCCCATCAGCCTCTGTCAACTAGCTTCCTTGAGGGGGTTCTAGGCTTGCAGATCCCCTCCTGTCAGTTTTGGTCCATTGATACCCAACAGATGGTTACTTCCTTGTAAGTCCTGGCCTTTGTTTCTCTACTCATCAATCTTGGTCTTCCTATAGTGACCTGATTGAGGGTTTTTGACAGCCAGTCTTGGCCTACCAGCATCCTTCAGAGAGTTTTAGTGAGACTTTTATGCTTGGCAGGCAACGCATAGTTCCTTGTCTACCATCTTTAGTTAGATGACATCCCAGTGGGAGATTTTCTGATTGGCAGACCCAGCCACCATTCCCTACCATCCAGCCTCAACCCAATGGCACACTGATGAGAAGCTTCTAGCTTCCCAGTTCCTGCCCAAAGTTTCCAAGTTTCCACATCTTGAGCTACAGTAACACATCCTCTAATGATGTCTGAATTACAGTTGTAGGGAAGAGGACCCCCCCAACTATCCTCTTTTTTTCAGTGTATTTCCTTAGTCTTACATAATTTTTTTTGTTTAGTAGCTAATATTTTAGAAATTGTTAATATTTCTTTATATTAAAACCTTCTTTCTTCAAATTACTGTGTTTTTCAGCTTCTTCCTAGATGCTGACTGATAAAATCCCTTGTCCCCTTCTCTTTCTCATTTTCTTTCCTCACTTCCTTCTCTTCTTTAACTAAAAGATACATCTTTCCAATTATTCAAATCTTCCAAAATGGGTTTTTGTGTTTTGAAAACTTCTTTGTTTTTTCTTTTATTATGTAACATTGTTTTATTTCAGAACTCTATAGTCTATATTTTATTCCTATGGCGGATGGGGTATTTTCCACTCTATTTTTTCTTGGACTTTATTGATGCATGGGAAACTAATGCTCTGCTTTTAAATTTACTTAACTTCCATTTTTTCTTTTTTTTCTTTTTTTTTTTTTTTTAAGATTTATTTATTTACAGAGTAAGGGGAGGGCCAGAGGGAAAGAATCTTCAAGCAGGCTTCCCTCTGATTGCAGAGCTGTACTAGGGGCTGGATCCCAGGACCCTGAGATCATGATGTGAGCTGAAACCAAGATTTGGATCCTTAACTATCTGAGTCACCCCAGTGCCCCTCCATTGTGTCTTTTAATTAAACTACTTTATGATCTGTTTTCATTTATTTTTGAAGTTCTCTATTTTAACAATTTTAGTTTCTGTAAATAATGATTGTTTTGTCTTTTTGACTATCCCGATTTCTGAGAAATAGGTCCTATATTTATAAGATAAATATTTTCCACCTCTATGTAAAGGAGGAAAGAGTAGAGAAAGGAAAACTTGTATGGATGGAAGTGGGAGACTAACAACCCCTCACAAACCCACAAACACTCCCTTCCTCCCACAGAGGACCTCATTATTCATGTAATATTTTGAAGAAACTATTGTGTTTAAAATTAAAGACTCCTTGTTCATACTTATGTTTGTACAGCTTGTTGGAAGAAGCTAGCAGGAATCTCAACTCCCATTTTCAATCAAAATACTCGCCAGAAATTTACTGCTATTTTGATTTATCTTCCTACAAACAAACAATTCAAGAAATAATACCACATTGTATCATTTGGGCCTCTGAAATGGAAAGAAGAAAATTAAATTAACCTTATGACTCTTTTTAATACTAGCCTTAAGTTCATCTCCATTCGATTTCCTACTCAAGTTTTTCCAAGCTATTTTCCCAGGTGAGTTAACCAGTGTTAACAATGCAAACAATAGCTAACACTTATTAGGTTCTTATGTGGCATCACAAGCTTAATGCCTTTCTATGTGGTACTTTATATGCATTAACTCACTTAATACCCACAACAGCCCTTTTAAATAATACTATTATTCTTTCAGTTTTGCAGACAAAGAAACTAAGAACGAAGAATATAATTTTCTAAAGTCACATAGCTAGTCAATTATAGATCTAAGATTTGAAATTTGGTAGTTTCTAAAATCTTCATTTATTGTCTCTTCACCTGGCAGCAGAGATCACATTAAACAGTGTTGGGAATATAAACATTTCCCAAATTGTGATATCTGCATTATATGAATTCCTAATTTATTTTTTAATTTCTACATTATTTTCCTAAGGTATGAACTATCACTATATTTTACATATAAATATAATTAGGTTTAAATACTACATGAATAATTGGCCCAAGGCCATTTATTCTATCCATTCGGAGAAAGTTGGAAAGTGAATCTGGGCTGGGTTGATACAAAAATCCATAGTCTTTATTGCAATGAAATAGAGCTTTTATTCTTGAGATAATTGTCCAGGAAACTAAATGCCACTTTTTATCCCCAAAACCAAACCTTCTATTTTACATTTTTATTCTATTCAGTATCAGCAGTGAGGATTACACTCAAGTGTCTTAGTGGGCATAGGAACATCTTAAACAGATACAGCTTGACCTTTCAAAACTGTACCAGGACCAATAACACACATATTATTATACCAACAAAATTTAGCACAAGAAGCAACTTCTTTTGGGGGGAGTGGGGAGTCAGGGAAAAACTATTTGCCTATGAAGTTGTTGCAGTGGAGATTAGTTATACAAAAAAAAAAAAAAAGGAAAATATTTTTAAAAAGTGAAAGAAAGCAAAACAAAAGAAAGATAAAAGAAAAAAGAGGGGCACCTGGGTGGGTCAGTTGGCTGAGTGTCCAACTGGATTTCAGCTTAGGTCATGAGCTCAGGGTCACTGTATCACCACTGTAGGGTTTCATGCCCAGCAGGGAGTCTGCTTAAGATGCTCTCTCGGCACCTTTCTCTGCACCCCCCCCGACACTCTCTTTCAAATAAATAAATCTTTAAGAAAAAAGAAAAATCTGTTTTCAGCTTTTCTAGCATCCTGAGCAACCTTATTTTGTGAGAAAAGTGAGAAACTTCTCCCATAAGAAATATAATTTGATATGTTTCAACATTTACTGGAAAATCCATTATGTATTTACTGTCTTCTATTTTGGAGTGGCACTTAAATATGTATCTTCATTTATAATGTAGGAATTTGCAATGTAAGTAATGAGTAATTCTCACTTCTTTATATCTATTCCATTAATCACTTTCATATATATATATGTGTGTGTGTGTATATATATACACACACACATATATATGTATATATGTATATATACATATATATGTATATATGTATATATACATATGTATATGTATATATGTATATATGTACATATATATGTATACATATACATGTATATATATCCATCCCAAGGAAACTAGAATGGATTCTTTCTAGAGAGGATTAAAAAGAGAACTTTATGCATATTTGTGATTCTAATGCATCACCTTCGTGGCATAAACATGGAGAAGCTCCAAGAATAGCCTCTGAGAGGCTGCAGTCAGCCAGAAGTCCAACACCCACCCTGGGGATATTCCGGATGAACGCCAGGTGTGCGGGAGACTCTTGGGGGTCATGCTGCCCTGTCTGACCCTTTCAGGACTCTTACCAGAGTTCCCTCTTGTCAAGGCCTGCAGTGGAGGCCAGCTCACGGACTCTGCCAGCGGGGAGGGATGCACTGGTGAACTTCATTCTCTTCTTACCGGTTACTGCATGGGCGTGACTCAGCTTTGGCCAGGAGGACTCAGCTTGGGTCTTTCTGTGGCCGGCAGGGATGGTTTACCTTTTTTCAGAGATCCTATTGGCCTCATAGGACTCCTGTTGGATTTGTCCAGCTTCCAAGTCAGACTTTCAAAGGAACTGCCTCCCTTATTCTGCTGGATTTGGGAATAAAAGCCTTATTGTTCAAGCCAAAAAAAAAAAAAAAAAAAGGAAAAAAAAAAAGGAATCAGACCAGGCGTCTGATCAATTATTATTATTACCACTTCTTTGGAGAAAACAAAGAGAAAAAGAACAAGGGAGCCTTTTGCTGAAAGCTCCTTTTATTTATCATGAGACATGTCCTTCTGTATCACTGGAAATGCTCTTAAAATTTTTGTTGTCTGCTATTAATATAGTCAGTACGGCTTTCTTTTGATTAATGTTCATAAGGTATATCTGTGTTTTTTTTTTTGTTTGTTCTCCTTCTCCTCCTCCTCCTCCTCCTCCTCCTCCTCCTTCTTCTTCTTCTCCTTCTTCCTGGCTTGTGACTATCCACATCTTCATATTTAAAGTGGGTTTCTTGAGGCAGTTTATAGTTGAGTATTGGCATCTCTCTTTTTTTTTTTTTCCTTTTCTTTTCTTTTTCTTTCTTTAGATTTTATTTATTTATTTGAGTGATAGAATGAGAGGGGAGAGGTCAGAGGGAGAAGCAGATCCCCTGCCGAGCAGGGAGCCTGATGTGGGACTAGAACCTGGGACTCTAGGATCATGACTCTAGCCAAAGGCAGTTGCTTAACCAACTGAGCCACCCAGGTGCCCCGAGTATTGACATTTTTTAATGAAATCTGAAACCTCTCACTTTGTATTGTGATTTCAAGACCATTTACATTTTTTAAAGATTTTATTTTTTTATTTGACAGACAGAGATGACAAGTAGGCAGAGAGGCAGGCAGAGAGAGAGGAAGGGAAGCAGGCTCCCTGCTGAGCAGAGAGCCCAATGTGGGGCTCGATCCCAGGACCCTGAGATCATGACCTGAGCCGAAGGCAGAGGCTTTAACCCATGGGGCCACCCAGGCAACCCAACACCATTTACATTTAATATAGTTTCAGTATGACTGCAATTAAATCTAACATCCTGCTAGTTGTTTTTTATTAGACACATCTTCACTTTTTGGTTTTTGTTTCTCTTTCCTGTCCTTTAGATTACATATTTGTAATGATTCAATTTTATTTCAAATATTGGTTTATTAGTAATAGCCATTTTTATATTCTGCATGGTTACTTCTATTTTGCAATGCACATCTTTTTTTTTTTTTTTAAGATTTTATTTATTTGAGAAAGACAATGAGAGAGAGAATGAGAGCACACAGGGGGAGAAGAAGACTCATTGCCAAACAGAAAGCCTGATGTGGAGCTCGATCCCAGGACCCTGATACCAGACCTGAGCCAAAGGCAGATGCTTAACTGACTGAGCCACCCAAATACCCCTGTAATGCACATCTTTAGCAATCACAGTCCACCTTCAAATATAATACCACTTCACATGGGCTTTGAAAATCTCATACTAATACATTTCTATTTCCCATTTCTTATTCTTTGAATTCTTCTTGTCATATGTTTTATTTCATATATTGCCATATATTAAAACCCAATAATACATTATTACAATTTGTACTCTTTTGAAGAAATTAAAAATAAGAAAAGTCCCTTATGTCTCATTTTTTTCCCCAAATTTCTAATATTTTTCATTTATTTTGGTAAAAACCAATGTCCAACTGATATGTTTCTTTTACTTATGAACTCCTTTTACATTCCTTGTATTGCTTATCTACTGACAGTAAGTTTGTCTTCTATTTGTCTGAAAAAGTCATTATTTCCCTTTTTATTTGAAAGATTTTTTTTTTTTTTTTACTTTGTAGAATATTCTAAGTTGATAACTTTTTAAGAATTTAGAGTTGCCCCACTGTCTTCTGGCTTACATAATGTTTGTTTTCTATTGCTTCAAAATTAGCACGTATTTAGTGACTTAAAATCATACATGTTTTCTGTGATTGGAAGTCTGGGCAAAGCTTAACTGAGTCCCCTGCTTGAGTTCAACAAAGCTAAAATTAAGGTAGAAGTCAGAGCTGGGTTCTCATCTGAGGGCTTAACTGGGAAAATATCTGGTTTCAAGTTCTTTCATGTTGTTGGTTTCATGTCATTTCCATTCTGCTTTAAGATTTGTAGCAGGTTATTATTGAAAGCCAGCAAAGGAGGAAATCTACTGTGTGTTTATGAGCAAAATGGAGTTGTACATAATATAAAATAATCATAGAAATGACAACCTATTATTTTTGCCATATTCTATTAATTATAAGCAAGTTAAACATCTCAATGAAGGAAAGGAAATATATAAAGGCATGGATTCCAAAAGACAGGGTTTGTTGGATGTCGTATATAATTTCTGATGAGAAGTCAGATGTAATTATTATCTTTGTTTCTTTATGTATTATATTTTTTTTCCCCCTCTGGACAGCTTAAGGATATAAGATAGAAAGATTTGAGCAAAGGCTCTTTAATTATGAATTTGAACTGAAAATCTCAGTATTAACTCATATTATGCTTTATCTTAAAACTAAAAAACAAAAACAAAAACAACGAAGTGACAACAAAGCAAACACATATTATGTTTTGGTCCATTTGAATGGTGAAAGAAAGGAACTAGAAAGAATGACTGCTTCAAAGTCATGAGTACTTCCAGTGTCAAAATACTGGCCTTTAAATATTGTTTCCTATTAAAATATTCATTGGAGGGGCGCCTGGGTGGCTCAGTGGGTTGAGCCTCTGCCTTTGACTCAGACCATGATCTCAGGGTCCTGGGATTGAGCCCCACATCCGGCTCTCTGCTCAGTGGGGAGCCTGCTTTCCCCTCTCTCTCTGCCTGCCTCTTTGCCTCCTTGTGATCTCTCTCTCTCTCTGTCAAATAAATAAATAATATCTTTATAAAAAAATATTCATTGGAGAAATGGCTAATTTCAAGTCTGGGCAAGAGTAAAATAGGATGAGCCAGAGCCTGAAACATCTTGTTACGGCAGTCTAAAGGCTCACCACCCTCCTAATTTGGGATGAATTCCACTGGGCAAAGGATGGGTAATTTGAGCTCCATTAAGGGTAAAAATATAATAAAAGCAATAGATTGAGACCAAAAAAATGTAGTGTATGATTAAATTTAGGGTGTGTGTGTGTGTGTGTGTGTAAATATATGTGTGTGTATACACACACACACACACACACACACACACACAGCTATAGGCCAAATGTTTATATCTCCCTAAAGTTCTTATGTTGAAATGTTAACCCACCAATGTGATAATAATAATATGTAGAGTATTTGGGGTAAATGGCCATGAGAGACTGCAAACTGAAGAGATTTTGGTCCTTATAAAAGAGACCTCAAAGAGCTCTTTTGCCCCTACTGACATGTGAGAACACAGTGAGATGGTCATCTGTAATCCATGAAGGATATCCTTACCAGACACCAATGTACCATGCCCTAATCTTGGCCTTTTCAGTCTCCAAACAAAAATAAATGTTTGTTATTTAAGCCACACAATCTAGAGTAATTTTATTACAGTAACCCGAACAGACTAAGACACAGGTGCACACACATACACACACACACACAATTTATTTTTGAAGTATCTAGTGAATTAACATTATTTAAAAAATTGTAAAGTTAAGAAAAAGAATTAAACATTTATTCTGGGTTTCCAAAATAAGCTAAGTACCAGTATAACTCAAAATTTAATGAAGGTAATTATTCAGTTAAAGAATTTTAGGTACTAAATTAAAAAGCATAATGGAATTAAATATCACAGTTTTGCAATTCTCAAAAAATTGGTGAATCTAGGTATTGAAAATCAGAAAAAGAGAGGCATGGATATGTTATAGTCACCTGAAGAAAGAACATTCCACGACCTCTGAGCCTGAATTAAATACATCCTTTAAATAACATGAGCCGTTTTCAAAATTTTTATAGGACTCCATCTGTGATACTGCAGTCTGCAGATGCAAAAAGGAAATTCTACAGTAAAATCAATCCAGGTTCTTATAAATTAAATTAACTAGAAAACAAAACAGAGAAAGATGGAGAGGGAATCTATAGATGAACAGAGTCACAAGATATTAGCCAATCACATGTAGGAATTTTTTTTTTTGAGTTGATTCAAAATAAAGACTTTAAAAATTGGGGTGCCTGGGTGGCTCAGTGGGTTAAGCATCTGCCTTTGGCTCAGGTCATGATCCCAGGGTCCTATGAGCTAGTCCCCTTGGGCTCCCTACTCAGTGGGGAGTCTGCTTCTCCTTCTCCCTCTACCCATACCCGCTGTTTGTGCTTTCTCTCTCTCACATACTCTCTTTCTCAAATAAATAAAATCTTTTAAATTTATAAAATCTAAATAAAATCTTTTTTTTAAAAAAAACCACTGTAAAATTATATATCTTTAAAAATTAGAATTTTCTAAACTGACTGGATAATTGAGGTTAAAGTCATAAAGAAATAAATGTTTTCATGGTATAATGTGGCTTTATGGTAACACTACAGAAGAAGATGACAGGTAGATAGGTAGATAGGAGAGAAATGATAAATGGAATGTATATGGATGAAGTAACACGGTATCTGAAATTAGCTTTAAAATGATATGAGGATGGATAGAAATATAGATGAGGCAAGATTTGTCAGAAGATGATTATTGCTGAATCTGGATGATAACTACTACATGGATGTTTATTACAGATTTTGCCTATATTGCATATATTTGAAGGTTTTATTTTAAATTGTTAAGTAAAATGATAAGGATCCTTTTGTAAGAAATTGAGCACAGAATTCTCTCCAAGAAATGGTGAGAAGATAAAACTATAGCACGAGTTTGGCATCATAAAATATTCAATTAAGAGGTATCATCTTTCACAATTTTTTAAAGATGTAGTATAGTGGTGTGTTTAAAAGGATGGGCTGGAGAGTCTGACCTACATGGTTGGTTACCTAAGATCCCCAGGCTATAGTTTTCTCACTTACAAAATGTGTATAATAGTACCTGCTTAACATAACATCTTACAAACACCGAGAACATGTTCAATATTAATTCATAATGTTAAAATAACATTTTACAATGCCTCTTACAGGCATTGATATCATCACACCTCAAAAATCAACTTTATGATTAATAATATATACACAAATAGTAATATCACAATATTAGTATTCTGTTGCAGTTGTATTTAACCCTACAAAATAACTGTGTTTTATAAGAGGTTAAAAACGAATTCAAGTTAGTGAGAGGAATTCAAACAAATATCATTACGAGATTTTAAATGAAATAATGTCTGTGTAAAACAAGTTGGCCTATACAATCAAAAGACACTAAATATGTATTAGAGTATAGATCAATAAACCCTAAGTAGATCAATGATAAAAGAGTTGACTTTATGATTAATCCGTTATGTGATCTGTGCTTTATAGAAAAAGATGGAGTTAACACTTCATACAAAATCTTATCAAGTTTACATATTTTATTTTATTCGTTTATTCATTTATTTATTTTTTTAAATTATTTTTTAAAGATTTTATTTATTTGACAGACAGAGATCCCAAGTAGGCAGAGAGGCAGGCAGAGAGAGAGAGAGGAGGAAGTAGGCTCCCCGCTGAGCAGAGAGCCCAATGTGGGGCTTGATCCCAGGACCCTGGGATCATGACCTGAGCCGAAGGCAGAGGTTTTAACCCACTGAGCCACCCAGGCGCCCCTCTTTATTTATTTTTTAAAGATTTTATTTATTTATTTGACAGAGAGAGAGAGTGAAAGAGGGAATGCAAGTGGGGGAAGTGGGAGAGGGAAAAGCAGGCTTCCACTGAGCAAGGAGTCCAGTGAGGGACTGGATCCCAGGACCCTGAGATCATGACCTGAGTCAAAGGCAGAGGCTCGAGGACTGAGCCACCCAGCTGCCCCACGTTCACATATTTTAAAAACATTATATTGAAAGATCTGCCTATTATGGAAATCTATAATATGCAATAAACTAATAGTACATTCCACAAAATAATTAAAAACAGAAAGAATAAGGCTCATAAAAAATTGTTATTCAGGTACTCCTAAATGATAATCCAAAATTACTAGGAATCCTTTCTCTCCGTAAATCAGATACTGGACCGTAGTTTGCAAAATTGTTTCTGTGAATTTTAATAACCATCATGTATTTTACTGTGTTCCTATAGTTTATGAAGTCAGTATAAAATACAGACTGAATTATAACCGTCTGTTTTCTCTGGCAATATTAAATATTCCACATATGAATAGATAAAACTGTGGACATAAATTACACAGTTCTTAAGCTTGTTCATATGCAAATAAATGTAAATTTATGGAGAAAACCCCCTAAAGTTACAAAAATTAAAATCTTTCATTTGAAAACATTGTGACAAGGTTTTAGCATTCAATGTAGTTTGAATCAAGAACAATAAAATATTATGGCCTGCTCACGTTTGAAAAACAAGTTATGTTGAAGCAATCTTCAGTCAATTAGGTCTCATTCAGCTTTGAAAACATTATACAAAAAGACAACTTGTAACTAAGGCATATTAAAGAAATTTGCAATTTATCAAAGGGTAATTAAATTTTATATCAGTCCAGCCTCATTTATCACTATCTTTGGAATATCACCATTTTCTTAAATGTAGACAATTGAAGGTAATTTTTTAAATTAGTACTTTGCTCAATGAAATTGATCTAATTTTGGCCTTTATTGCTTTAAAGAATGAACTGCAATGAAGGAAATCCATTAAACTACCCACTCTTTTCCAATTTTAGTTTATAAAATCGACTATACTAGAAAAGATCTTCTTTTGTCAATTTAAAAAAAAATTATCTGTATGATTCTAATTTATATAAAATCATTATTACCTGTCTCTTTATTCAAAATATACTTAAGGAATTATTCTCTTAGTCTCAAACATTGTATTTTAGGAAATTATATTACTAGTGTTTTTGAAACTTCAAATAGATGAATAAAAATGGAATTATCTGAGTTACTTTACTGTCAATCACATAAACTGATGAAGGTGTAATAGAAGTTGTTTATATTAATGAATTTTAGCATTTTTTGTAAGTTAAGAAATACATATTTGATTATCTCTTTGATTACATGTTACATAAAAATTAAAAACATTGGGTACAAATTTGCATATTCAAAAATTACATTCAAAAGATAATACTTTATACAGTCTATACTTTATGAAATTCATATTGATAGGGGCTTAAATTAAAATATGAATATTTCATATTTTTATTTCATAGTTATTTCATAGTTTCAATATTTTAAATTAACTTATTATATATTCTGAAAGAAGTTGATTTATATAAATGAATAATTGTTCTCTCAAAAATATCATTCTATTTTTAAGTTTATTTTTTTGGTTTCTTAATTCAGAGATTTTATTTTGATAATGAGGCAAAACAAAGCATTTTGCCTAAATTTGTCAAGGGCCAAAATACATACCTGCTGCTTACAATCTCACTGGGTGGTGATTAACTGATACTAAGAAAATAACTGCATTTATAAATTGTGAAATCTTTTTCAATGACTAACAACTTTAGAATCAAATTTTTAGATTCTAAAAATGGATTCAATGAAATAAAAGACAATGAAAGTAGTAGAAAGTAATCAGTAAGTTCTTTGCTTTTTATAAAACTGTAGTGGAATTATAGTCCACAAGGTTCAGAAGTGCTTTATGAAGAACTTTCAGTGAAAAAGTTAACACGTTTTTAAAGAATTTTAACTAGTAACTTTATTTTGAGCTGTTTTAGGATTACAAAAATATTGAGGAGCAAGTACAGAGATTTCATATACCCTATAATCTCTCCCCCAACTTCCCCTATTATTAATATTCTTGCATTGGTGTGGTAAATTTGTTACAGTTTATGAACCAATAGTGCTATGTTTTTATTAGCTAAATTTATTAGTTGAAATTCATGTTTGCTTTTTGTGTTGTACATTCTATGGATTTTGACATGTGTAATGACATATATCCACCATTATAGTATACAGAATTTCACTCTTCTAAAAATCCTCTGGGGCGCCTGGGTGGCTCAGTGGGTTAAAGCCTCTGCCTTTGGCTCAGGTCATGATCCTGGGGTCCTGGGATCGAGCCCCACATCGGGCTCTCTGCTCAGCGGGGAGTCTGCTTCCCTTCCCCTCTCTCTGCCTGCCTCTCTGCCTACTTGTGATCTCTGTCTGTCAAATAAATAAATAAAAAAAAATTAAAAAAAAAGTTATTGTCAGCATTAATTAGATGATGTGTGTAATATTAAAAAAAAAATCCTCTGTCTACCACCTATTCCTTCTCTTTTACATATACATTTAAAAAAATTCAAAACAATAATTAACAAACTTTTTTTTTTTTTTTTAAATAGGAGGACTCCAGGAACGTTATCTATTTCAGTCAATATGATAGACCAGGCAGTCATGACAATTGTTCAACAGAAAATAACCTTGATTTCTGGAAAATAAAACTTAAAGGAACTTAAGAGTTGGCAAGAAAGGATAGAAATTTAATGGAAAGAAAAACTCTTTCCTGAATTTCAGAAAATTCAGTAGAGCATGAACAAAAGGATTTAACAATGAGGGCATTTGCCAACAGAAGTGAAACACATTTTAATTTTCATAGGTTTTAGGGACAGTGTGGATGGCATACAAGGAAGAATTCCATTAAAGTTGGAAAATATAAGAGGGAATACTTACTAAAATGGGATTTAAATTTCTAAATATTCAGTGTAAAGGTGAAGTAGGAATAAGCCTATGTTCCAGGTCTCTGGGAAAATTGCCTAATTTGGCACCCAGTGGAGTAGAAAACAAATACCCCTGAAAATTAACAACCAAAGGCTAGACTTCATATGAATGTACTGAATGAATTCGCACTACTCCAAGCAAAGGATTTAGTTAAAAATAGTCCACTTAAATTTTCATATCTATATTTTTTCCTGAAAAAACATAAGGTTTTTGAATCAGAGATAGATTATTCATACCACCTCTTAAATTGGATGGGTACACGTTAATCACTCATTGCTTAACGCGACGGCAGTCAAATGTAGCCTGAACATAACAGGGGGTTCCTTACCTGAGAAGGGTGATGTATTATGAATCTAGGAGATTTTTCTTTTCTTTTCTCTTTTCTTTTTTCTTTTCTTTTCTTTTCTTTTCTTTTCTTTTCTTTTCTTTTCTTCTCTTCTCTTTTTCCTTTTCTTTTCTTTTCTCTTCTTTTTTTTTTAAGATTTTATTTATTTATTTGAGAAAGGGAGAATGAGAGAAATAGAACACAAGAGAAGGAGGAGGTTCAGAGGGAGAAGCAGGTGAACCAAGACACAATGAGGTACTTGATCCTGGGACTCCAGGATCATGACCTGAGCCAAAAGCAGCCGCTTAAGCAACCAAACCACCCAGGCATCCCTATGAAACCTAGGAGCTTATATAGTTCCTCATCCTTCCCTCCCTAGGATAGGAGAGTCGTTATCTTTCTAATGTAAACCAATCCTTTCTGGGGAAAAAAAATGAAAACTCCCAAAGTCAATTAAGTTGCTCTTTGGAATGTAAAGAAATGGTTCCAGAAAAGATGTTTCTAAATCTCTCCTAAAGTCACCATTTTACTTCTAAGGGTTGTTTGCCATTGTAATATATTTTAAGCCAAGTTACCAGTAATTTTTGCTCGGAAACTCATGACTGAAGAAACACAAAAATATTTATGGAACATTGTTTCCCAGTAATAATTGCCTAAGATGTTTTATAGACATGAAAGAAAATTCTTTCAGAGTGAACCTATCTTCATCTCAGAACTCAAATAGTTCCTATCTAATAATTTCCTCCAAAACCTGAGGTTATATTCATAAATAACAAATTACACAAAGAGACACTGCATGTGAATCAGAGGTAGTAAACACAGGAGGGACCAGAATCATAACAAAACTTCTCAAATGGAATTCAAAACTACAAACTGTAAAATAATAATATTTAACTTATTTAAATGCATAAAGATGGAATAAACTTTCAAGAGAAACATATTGGTAGAAATTAAGGAGGGACATAAAATTAACATAATGTACATTTTTGACAAGCCTATTTATATCAGTGGTTTAACCCAATGAAAGTTTAACCCAATAAAAAATGAAACATTTCTTGTTCACGCAATATTTCAGAGTAGGATTTGCTAGTTGTTGGTAATTTAAAAATTCAGGATGTTTGCTTCACACAGGCATTCAGGAACCTTGGTTTACATAGCCTTTTCCATCTTAACAATTCTGTGGTCAATGTCATCCTGAGACTTGATGTCTAGCTGTCATATAGGAAAGGCAAGGGAAGTATTAAGTTGGTAGGTTTATGGTCCAGGATGGATGTGATACCCACCAACTCCTGCTTACATTTAACTGCAGGAACTCTGCCACATGACAATGTCTAACCTCGAGAATGGCTGATAAATGTAATTTAGCTTTATATTCTGAAGGAAGAGGACATCAATTTGTGACCATTTAGTAGTTTGACACCCTTAATAGCGATAATAATGTTCTACTCCTGCGGAAGATATATAACTCACAATTTTTATTCTCTTAACACAATAATCTCAAAATATATGATGCAAAAATAGACAAAAACAGAATCAAGAATTTACAGGTCTCTAATTATAGTGGAACACAACATTGTAAAAAAAAAATCACTATTCATAGAGCACATTTTAACAACTTGCCAAAAAAATCTTAACCTAATGATTATAGGTGGAAGACTATAATAAAAAACTGTGGAATATACTTTATTTAAAAGTTTAAATATAACGTTCATAAACACTGGACACATTTTAAAATATAGCTAACTATTATTTTTAATCATTTAAAGTTGACTGTGGAGACAAAAAGCCTTCAAAAACAAAACTCTAAAGCTTTTTCACAAATTTGCTGACAAACTAAAATCATATACACATCCGTACACAGGTACACTCACATGTGCACACGCACACACAATATGTGCGCATGTGTCTTCTATTGTTGCTGCTGTAAATTACAACAATCTTACAGATTAAGCCGACAGAAACTTGTTCTCCTAATGGCCTGGAGCTCACAAATTTAAAGGGAGTTCTACAGAGTTAAAATCAAAGTCAGGGCTAGTTTCTTCTTGAGGCTCCAGGGGAGAACACATTCCTTGTCTTTCCAGCTCCTACTTGCTGCTAGCAGTCCTTGGCTTGTGACCACATTATCCCAGTCTGCTCCATCATAACTTCTTCTCTTCTGCAGTGAAATATCCTCCAGCCTCCCTTTAATGAGGAAAACTTTCATTACATTTAGGACTCACCTAGGTAATCCAGGATAATCTCTTCTTCAAGATCCTTAATTTTAATTTTATCATATCTGTTAAATCTCCTGTCACAAGATGTAACATTCACAATTTGCAGGAATTAGGGCCTGAATATCTTTAAAGGCCTAATAATTACAGAGTTGAGAAAACAGAACACCTCCCAGACTTATTTTATAGAACTAATATAAGCTGGACACAGAGTCTATCCAGATAAGTATAAGAAAATAATATTTATATTTAGAATGGAAAATTCCTTAAACAAACTGGTAGCAAACCAAATCTAACCATGTATTTTAAAAAGGGTAAGGTTATAAAACAATTTTTTAAAAAGATGTAAATTTACAAATGAATTAATAAAAACTTCACATTAACAAGTTAAAGAAAAAATGATCACAAATTTAATAGAAGCAATATAAAAAGTTGAATATAGCAGCAATCATTTGCTATAAGCGGCTTAACAAATTGGAAAAGAAAAGAAACATCCTTAACTTGATCACATGTACCTTCAAAGTTAAACAGCAAGTACTATATTTAGTTGTTAAAATATAAAAGCATTTTTATGTTCAAAGTACAAATGAGGATCTAATATCACCACTTCTTTTTAACATTGTATTGGGGATCCTACCCAGTTCAAATAAGTAATATTTAAGGGTAGAAAAATAGAAAAAACTATTATTTGCAAATTATATGACTATCTAGAAAAATTTTAGGAATTATTAAGTTTTTCAAATTTTCTGGATTTCAAGTCAGCATTCAAAACCAATCACTTTTACATACATCAGCAACAGGCAAATAAGAAGATGAAATATAAAGAGAAAAATGAAATTCACGAGACATAGTCCTAAAGAGACATCAAAATATGAAGTATGTAGAGAAAATGCAATACAATTTCACATACTCTCCAAATTGTTAAAAACATATAAAATAACAAAAAGATACAGAAAAATCCACATCTCTATGCTACTAGAAAAATAATTGCCATTACCGGTAAAAAGCTGTATCTACATGAAGTAGAAATCCCACACCTGGGTATAAAATAACAACAAAGCTCCTGTACATATCACTGGAAAACATATGTAAGAATTCCTAGTAGCTTTTCCAGTACTAGTAACATAAATAAATATAAGAATTAGGGTAGAAGAATATAGTGTAATATATCCTAACTGTGCTTTACATGCCATACACTACGTGTCACTTGTAATACACAAGTGATGATGAACAAAGAACAGTTAGTGGCTGCAACATTTAAGTTCTCAGAAACGTTTAGTTGAAATAATAAAGAAAATTACAGAATATGCAGAAAATTTAATTCTCATTAGATGTTAAGGACAGAAAACATTAAAAACTGCACAATATGCAATGTATAATGATACAGCTATATTCGGTAAACATATTTTAAATAAGCAAGAGAATCCTAAGTACAAAATTCTGGATAATAGCTTTATTTGAGAGTGGAAAAGTGTAGTTAAATCAGGGAAGGGATAAGTGCAGATCTCTAAAATTAATGAAATAAGTAATAGAAGTTTTTGTTACATTTCTATCATAAATATTCTTTTCTATTTATTAACACTAGATAATATTTTAAAAATCAGTGACTGGGGGAGACAAGATGGCGGGGAAGTAGGAGGAGGCGCCTTTTCAACCTGCACCCTAAAGTGAGCTGATTACCTACCAAAGAACTCCGATCACCCATGAAATCAGCCTGAGATCAGAATTATACACGTCTGGATCTCTACGGGGGCCAGAAGACGCCAGTGGGCAGGTAAAGTGGAGTGGGAACGTCGGACTGATATCGGAAGATAAACAAAAGGGGGAGGGAGCCACCAGAGGCGACCGATTGGAAAATAATACCCCAATACGAGAGTGCCCGGCATCTGGGGACCAGCATTAACTTGGAGTCTTGTTGAAAGCACTCAAAAGAGCAAAGACTCGTGCGGGGAAATTGTGGGAATCGGGGCGGATAGGGATAGGGGCTTAAGTCCCCAGACCCAGGGCAGCATCCCCTGGCGCTGAGCCAGAGAGTGCGGCGGAGAAACCTGGTCTTTGTCCCGGAGCCGCCAGTGCGCCCGAGAACGGGTGGAGTCCGGCTCCCGTGAGGGGCTGGGAGCCACACCAGACGGCAGAACGCGCACCTTACTGGAGATGCGCGTGTGCCTCAACCTCCCCTGAGAGAGGTGCACGAACGCCCAGCCTGGTGTTCTGGGACCCACGCGGCGATAGACCCACGCGGCGATAGAGCCGATAGAGCTGGAGGCGCCGCGCCCCAAACCATCCCCTGGGAGAGGTGCGCGCAAGCCCTGAGCTCTCAGCCCCAGCCAGCGGGAAAATCTCAGTGTGCGATTGCTGCTTGGAACGTCTCTGGCGGTCTGGAGCTGCCCAGACAGCCACAGCTGCCTTGGTTTTGCGTACAAGCAGGAGATCCTGCGTCCCCAGGGACCGTGACTCAGAACCTGCTCTGCCAGCGGCCCAGCGGCTGCAGCACCTGCAGGGGAGCAGACTGAGGCTTCTCTCTGAGAGGGAGGTTGGGGTGCAGTTTTCTTTCCTCTAAACCTCCAAAAACCATCAAAAGCTGTCAAGGCGAGAGAAAAGAAGTGAACAAACATAAAAATCTCCAGAGAACAAAAACCTGAAAAAAACGTTTTTCTCAGAGCCCACCCCCTTGAGGGGGTCGGGAGGACTTAACTCAGGGAACATCATTGACTGAAAACCCACGTGGCAGCCCCCTCCCCCAGAAAACAAATCAGGGAAAAAAAAAAAAAAAAAGACTACAAGAGAACACCCACCACTACTTCATAGATACAACTTTTATTTTTAATTCTTTCCCACTATTCAGGTTCATTTTTTTTCTTTTTTTATATAGATAATTTTTTAACCTATTTACCATCACAGTGAGATGTCCAGTACATCAAATTCCATGATAAACTTCTAACCTGAATTTTTTTGATACATACACATGTGTTTCTCTTTTGCTTTTCTATTTTCTTAATTTTTAAAAAAAATTTTAATTTAGTTTAGTCCAGTTTATTCCTTTTTTATTTTTATTTTCCAACATTCATATAGAGTTAAACTTCAAGGTAACCCCCTTTCTCCAAGCAATGCTACCCCTATAGGTGAACCAATTTTTAATCCCCCTTTTTCTTAGGAAAGTTGAGTCCTTTAACAAAGATATCAAGATACATCCAGGAAGAATCAAAATAACCTTCCTCGCCCACACCGAGAATCTATAACCATGCTCCCATCTTTTTCTTCTGCCAGTGTCTCTGTGTATTTATGTTGGTCTGGATAGTATATAAATCTTATACTTGGGGTTCTTCTTGACGAGGCTCCTCCTTTTTTTTTGCTTATATATATATATATTTTCTCTCGTCATATACTTTTATCAGTCTTTTTGTTTGTCTGTTTTTGTTTGTATACGTCATAAACCTTACCCTGGGGCCCATTTGGGCTGAACCTTCACTTTTATCTTCCCTTTTTTTCCTGTCTCTCTCTCTCCCTCTTTTTTCTTTTTCTTTTCTTTTTTCTCTCATTTGGGTGGGGAATCCTGAGTGCTCAGAAGCGTTCCAGGGTGCACCTTGACTGCACCACGGTCAATACATCCAGCTACATCTGTCCAGTCATCTCTCACCAAAATGACTAGGAGGAGGAATCCCCAACAGGAGAAAAATACAGAGGATGGGCCTTCTGCAACAGAGCTAACGGCTATCAACATAGACAATATGTCAGAAAGAGAATTCAGGCTAACAATTATCCAGGCAATAGCTAGGTTGGAGAAAGCCATGGATGACCAAACAGAATTGATTAGGGCAGAATTGAAAGCGACCAGAGAGGAGGTTCATAATGTTAGGGCAGAGCTGAAGGCCACCAGGGATGAGGTTCACAACGCTCTCAATGAGTTCCAATCTAATCTAAATTCTCTAAAAGCTAGGGTAACTGAGACAGAAGATAGAATTAGTGATCTGGAGGACAAACAAATAGAGAGAAAGGATCAGGAGGAAGCCTGGAACAAACAGCTTAGAAGCCACGAAAACAGAATCAGGGAAATAAATGATGCCATGAAACGTTCCAACGTCAGAATTATTGGAATCCCTGAAGGGGAGGAGAAAGAAAGAAGTCTAGAAGATATAGTGGAACAAATTTTTCATGAAAATTTTCCCAATCTTGCGAATGGAACAAGTGCTCATGTATTAGAAGTAGAAAGGTCCCCCCCCCAAGATTATAAATTCAAAAAAAACATCCAGGCACCTCATAGTAAAATTGAGGAATCATAATTGTAGATACAATCTCTTGAAAGCCGCTAGGACAAAGAAGCTCCTTACATACAGAGGAAAGCCCATCAGAATAACGTCAGACCTGTCCACAGAGACCTGGCAAGCCGGAAAGGGCTGGCAAGATATATTCAGGGCACTAAATGAGAAGAACATGCAGCCAAGAATACTTTATCCAGCAAGACTGACATTCAAAATGGATGGAGAGATAAAGAGTTTCCAAGACCGGCAAGGCTTGAAAGACTATGCAACCACCAAGCCGACACTGCAGGAAATATTAAGGGGGGTTCTATAAAAGAGGAAAAATCCTAAGAATAGCATTGAACAGAAATATAGAGACAATCGACAGAAAGAAAGACTTCAAAGATAACACAATGTCAATAAAAACGTATCTCTCAATAATCACTCTCAATGTGAATGGCCTAAATGCACCCATAAAACGACACAGGGTTGCAGATTGGATAAAACGACAGGACCCATCCATATGTTGTCTACAAGAGACCCATTTTGAACCTAAAGATACACCCAGACTGAAAGTGAAGGGATGGAGAAGCATCTTTCACACCAATGGGCCTCAAAAGAAGGCCGGGGTAGCGATTCTCATATCAGATAAATTAGATTTTAAACTAAAGACGGTAGTCAGGGATACAGAAGGACACTACATCATTCTTAAAGGGACTATCCACCAAGATGATCTAATAATTGTAAATATCTATGCCCCCAATATGGGAGCAGCCAATTACATAAGAAAAATATTAATCAAGATAAAGAGTCATATTGATATGAATACATTAATAGTAGGAGATCTTAACACGCCTCTCTCAGAAATAGACAGATCATCGAAGCAGAAAATCAATAAAGAAATAAGAGCATTGAATGACACATTGGACCAGATGGACCTCATAGATATATACAGAACATTGCACCCTAAAACAACAGAATACTCATTCTTCTCAAGTGCACATGGAACCTTCTCCAGAATAGACCACATACTGGGTCACAAATCAGGGCACAACCGATACCAAAAGACTGAGATGATTCCCTGCATATTCTCAGATCACAATGCTTTGAAACTGGAGCTCAATCACAAGGAAAAGTTCAGAAGGAACACAAATACCTGGACGCTAAAGACCACCTTGCTTAAGAATGCTTGGATCAACCAGGAGATCAAAGAAGAACTTAAACAATTTATGGAAACCAATGAGAACGAAGACACTTCACTCCAAAACCTATGGGATACAGCAAAGGCGGTCCTAAGGGGGAAATTCATAGCCATCCAAGCCTCCCTCAAAAAAATTGAAAAATCCATAATACACCAGCTGTCTCTACACCTTAAAGAACTGGAGAATCAACAACAAATCAAACCAACTTCACACGTAAGAAGGGAAATAATCAAGATTAGAGCAGAGATCAACGAGGTAGAAACCAGAGATACAGTAGAACGTATCAACGAAACTAGAAGCTGGTTTTTTGAAAGAATCAATAAGATCGATAAACCATTGGCCACACTAATCCAAAAGAAAAGAGAGAAAGCCCAAATTAATAAAATTATGAATGAAAAGGGAGAGATCACAACTAACACCAAGGAAGTAGAAACAATCATCAGAAGCTATTATCAACAGTTATATGCCAATAAGCTAAGCAACCTAGATGAAATGGATGCATTCCTGGAAAACTATAAACTCCCAAAATTGAACCAGGAAGAAATTGACAACCTGAATAGACCGATATCTAGTAACGAGATTGAAGCAGTGATCAAAAACCTCCCAAAAAACAAGAGCCCAGGACCTGACGGATTCCCTGGGGAATTCTATCAAACTTTCAAAGAAGAACTAATACCTATTCTCCTGAAGCTGTTTCAAAAAATTGAAGCAGAAGGAAAACTTCCAGACTCTTTTTATGAAGCCAGCATCACCCTGATCCCCAAACCAGGCAAAGACCCTACCAAAAAGGAGAATTTCAGACCGATATCACTGATGAATATGGATGCTAAGATTCTCAACAAGATCCTAGCAAACAGGATCCAACAGCACATTAAAAAGATTATCCACCATGACCAGGTAGGATTCATCCCTGGGTTACAAGGATGGTTCAACATTCGCAAATCAATCAATGTGATAGAACAAATCAATAAGAGAAGAGAGAAGAACCACATGATCCTCTCCATTGATGCAGAAAAAGCTTTTGACAAAATCCAGCATCCGTTCCTGATTAAAACGCTTCAAAGTATAGGGATAGAGGGAACATTCCTGAACTTCATCAAATCTATCTATGAAAAACCCACAGCAAATATCATCCTCAATGGGAAAAAGCTTGCAGCCTTCCCATTGAGATCAGGAACACGACAAGGATGCCCACTCTCACCACTCTTGTTCCACATAGTATTAGAAGTCCTAGCAACAGCAATCAGACAACAAAGAGAAATAAAAGGTATCCAAATTGGCAAGGAAGAAGTCAAACTCTCTCTCTTCGCAGATGACATGATTCTTTATATGGAAAACCCGAAAGACTCCACCTCCAAACTACTAGAACTCATACAGCAATTCAGTAATGTAGCAGGATACAAAGTCAATGTCCAGAAATCAGTGGCTTTCTTATACACTAACAATGAAAATACAGAAAGACAAATTAGAGAATTGATTCCATTTACTATAGCACCAAAAACCATAAGATACCTCGGAATAAACCTAACCAAAGAGGTTAAAGATCTGTACTCGAGGAACTACAGAACACTCCTAAAAGAAATTGAAGAAGACACAAAAAGATGGAAGACCATTCCATGCTCTTGGATGGGAAGAATAAACATCGTTAAAATGTCTATACTGCCCAGAGCAATCTATACTTTTAATGCCATTCCAATCAAAATTCCACCAGTATTTTTCAAAGAGCTGGAGCAAATAATACTAAAATTTGTATGGAATCAGAAGAGACCCCGAATTGCTAAGGAAATGTTGAAAAACAAAAATAAAACTGGTGGCATCACGTTACCTGATTTCAAGCTTTACTGCAAAGCTGTGATCACCAAGACAGCATGGTACTGGCATAAAAACAGACACATGGACCAGTGGAACAGAGTAGAGAGCCCAGATATGGACCCTCAACTCTATGGTCAAATAATCTTTGACAAAACAGGAAAAAATATCCAGTGGAAAAAAGACAGTCTCTTCAATAAATGGTGCTGGGAAAACTGGACAGCTATATGTAGAAGAATGAAACTTGACCATTCTCTTACACCGTACACAAAGATAAACTCGAAATGGATAAAAGACCTCAACGTGAGACAGGAATCCATCAGAATCCTCGAGGAGAACATAGGGAGTAACCTCTTTGATATCAGCCATAGCAACTTCTTTCAAGATATGTCTCCAAAGGCAAAGGAAACAAAGGCAAAGATGAACTTCTGGGACTTCATCGAGATCAAAAGCTTCTGCACAGCAAAAGAAACAGTCATCAAAACAAAGAGGCAACCCACGGAATGGGAGAAGATATTTGCAAATGACAGTACAGATAAAAGGTTGATATCCAGGATCTATAAAGAACTCCTCAAACTCAACACACACAAAACAGATAATCATATTAAAAAATGGGCAGAAGATATGAACAGACACTTCTCCAATGAAGACATACAAATGGCTACCAGACACATGAAAAAATGTTCATCATCACTAGCCATCAGGGAGATTCCAATCAAAACCACATTGAGATACCACCTTCCACCAGTTAGAATGGCCAAAATTAGCAAGACAGGAAACAACGTGTGTTGGAGAGGATGTGGAGAAAGGGGAACCCTCTTACACTGTTGGTGGGAATGCAAACTGGTGCAGCCACTTTGGAGAACAGTGTGGAGATTCCTCAGGAAATTAAAAATAGATCTTCCTTATGACCCTGCAATTGCACTGCTGGGTATTTACCCAAAGATACAGATGTAGTGAAAAGAAGGGCCATCTGTACCCCAATGTTTATAGCAGCAATGGCCACGGTCGCCAAACTGTGGAAAGAACCAAGATGCCCTTCAACGGATGAATGGATAAGGAAGATGTGGTCCATATACACTATGGAGTATTATGCCTCCATCAGAAAGGACGAATACCCAACTTTTGTAGCAACATGGACAGGACTGGAAGAGATTATGCTGAGTGAAAGAAGTCAAACAGAGAAAGTCAAGTATCATATGGTTTCACTTATTGGTGGAGCATAACAAATAATATAGAGGACAAGGGTAGATGGAGAGGAGAAGGGAGTTGAGGGAAATTGGAAGGGGAGGTGGACCATGAGAGACTGTGGACTCTGAAAAACAACCTGAGGGTTTTGAAGGGGCGGGGTGGGAGGGTGGGGGAACCAGGTGGTGGGTATTAGGGAGGGCACAGATTGCATGGAGCACTGGGTGTGGTGAAAAAACAATGAATACTGTTACGCTGAAAATAAATAAAAAATTAAAAAAAAAATTGAAGGGGAAAAAAAGTTATAAAGGAAATACCTGCATTAAATATTAGATATAAAAACTGTAAAAAAAAAAATCAGTGACTGTACCATAGAAAGCGAGAAAGAATTCTCTGGGTTTTATAACTAAGAATCTACGCAAATTTTTGTATCAAAATTTATCGAGTTTAGGATCTATGCTATTTAAATCATCTACAGGTGTTTCTAAAATATATACACATAAAAAAATCATATTGGATGAATGTGATAATAGGAAACAATAATTCTGACAAAAAATTTGAATATAAGTTTCAAATAGTTTTTTAGTGAAGCAAGTGGATTATGACAAATTGCTGAATCTTAAACATAGATTTGAAATTAAATAATGTAAAATTATTTTAGGCATAGCTAATTAAAGCTCAAAATTATGTCTTATGTTTTTCATGTGGAAAACACATTTTACCATTCATTTTTCCAAAAGGAATAGCCTGGAATTTGCAGCTAAGATCACAAGGGTTTGAAATATATAGCATATTGAAATACTTAGTGTTTTCCAGGTGAATTTTACGTGTACTGTAATGTTATAGAAAGTTTATTGAATATGCAATTTCCAACAGTTAAGTCCTAGTTTTTCCTGTTTGGAAAAACTTGGATTAGGCCAAGAAACAAATATTTTTGATGAATACAAAAGATAATTCTGATAGGAATAAGTTGTGAAGCCCATTTTGAGAAGTTCTTGTTTTAAGACAATTCATGCTTCTCAATAAGAAGGGAGAATACATATTAGAAATTTGCTAAAAGAGTAGATCTGAAATGTTCTAACCACACACACACACACACACACACACACACACACACACATAGTAACTATGTGAGCTGGTGGATATGTGAACTTAGCTTAGCCTGGTGATCAGTTCACAATACTTCTATATACTAAAACATCACATTGTACACTTTAAATTCACATGCTATTTGTCAAATATATGTCAGCAAAGCTGGAAAAGAGGGAGAGAGAGGGGGAGAAAATTCATCCAAAAGAGTTAGAAGTTAATGGGAAAGGAGAATATTTACACACCACTTGTTAAGAATGTAAATTATTTTTTTTCCATTTTTATCTGGTTCCTTATAACAACTATTTATTAAAAATAGGCAAGAAACTTTATTTTAATTTAAGGTTGCCAAGCTTAAAAAGAAAATTAATTTTGTAACTATAATCTACACCACATAACTCAGATTCATTTCTAGAATTTTCAGTAGAAAAATAACCTAAGAACTACTCAGATCCTACCAGCTGCAGTGCTATAATCTTTATGGTCTTTTAATTATTTTTTAAAAATATTTTTATCTATTTATTTGAGAGACAGAGAAAGCAAGAGAAAGAGCATGGGGGTGGGGAGGTGTCAGAGAGAGAGGGAGAAGCAGATTCCCCACTGAGCAAGAAGCCCTACTCCAGGCTGAATCCCAGGACCTTAAGCTTAAGGCAGATGCTTAACCAGCTGAGCCATCCAGGTGCCCCTCTTTGTGGTCTTTTAAATGAAATGTACTTTTCTGAGAAATCTGTAAATTTAAACTCTGGATTTAGCACAGATTATTAATAGAATTAAAGATGTTAGTGTTCAGAGCACTAAACCTTAAAATAATCTTTTTTCATGGAAAAAATAACTTCCATGTAGAAAATTAAAACATTTAGAGAGGGAAAAGCAGGTGCCCTGCTGAGCAGAGTCCAGGATCTCAGGACCCTGGGACCATGACCTGAGCTGAAGGCAGATGCTTGACCTACTCAGCCACCCAGGTGCCCAGAAAATTAAAACACTTTTACTAAGCTCTAAAACTTCTAAAAAATGCATGTAACTGTATTTGCATAGAAAACTCGATTTTTATGTTTAAACTGTTTTGAATTAAAGTTATGTTTCCAGCCTAACACTTTCTTTGTTTTTTTCTTTATTGGTTTCTGATTGGGAAAAACGAGAAGTATTTAACTTTGGGTGAAGGAGCCTTAGTGTTCATGCTGAGTTAGATGAATCTCAACGAAATGAAAATAAGACACTTAAGTTGACATAATGTCAACCATGAATAGTTTTTAAATGCTAGCCACTAGAGGCATTAATCAAACAAATTAAAAAATTACCATTTTTGGTGATCTTCCTAGCTCTCAGACTTTCAATCCGGTGTTATCTGGCTCACTCTTATCCAAAGACACCGAGCTGGCTATGATTTCCTCCTTACTTCTACCTACTTTCTCCTTACCTCCACCTGTAGCCTCATCCTTGAGACTCTGCCACCATGTTCCAGGCACATCTGGTCCAGGGTTCTATCCTGAAAAAGCTGCTAGAAGCCCTTAAAGATCTCAACAATGAGGACTGCTGGGACATAAGCTCCAGCATCATAAACCTGTAGAGCATGGACCCCTCCCACTTTACTCTACTGCAGCTCATCCTGAGCTCTGAGGGTTTCCTTCTACATGAACTGCTAGTGCCACAACTTGGCTGTGGGTTGGAATTTTTTTCTTTTCTTTTCTTTTTCTTTCTTTTTTTTTTTTTTTAGAGATTTTATTTATTTTATTTGACAGAGAGAGACACAGTGAGAGAGGAAACACAAGCAGGGGGAGTGGGAGAGGGAGAAGCAGGCTTCCAGCTGAGCAGGGAGCCCCGTGCGGGGCTTGATTCCAGGACCCTCGGATCATGACCGGAACCGAAGGCAGACGCTTAACAACTGAGCCACTCAGGCGCCCCTGTGGGTTGGAATCTCATCATGATGTCCAAAATACAGTGCAGTCAGTGAAGACATCATTATACTAAGGGCCAAAGATAATGTGGACATCATGGCGGTAGTATTTGAAGCACCAAATCAAGAAAAGTTTTCAGACTATGAAATGAAGGTTGTGGATTTAGATGTTGAACAACCTGGAATTTCAGAACAAGAGTATAGCTGTGTAGTAAAGATGCCTTCCAATGAATTTGCATGCCTATGCTGTCATCTCAGTCATACTGGAGATGCTGTTGTATTTTCCTGTGTGAAAGACAGAGTGAAATTTTACACCAGTGGAGAACTAGGAAATCGAAATATTATGTTGTCATGAACAAGTAATGTAGGTAAAAAGGAAAAACCTGTTGCCATTGGGATGAATGAGCCAGTTCCACTAACTTTTGCACTGAGATACCTGAAATTTACAAAAGCTGATCTCCTCTCTCCTGCCAGTAACAGTGTGTCTGCAGATGTACTCCTTTTTGTACTGTATAAAATTGCTGATATGAGACATTTAAAGTACTACTTGGCTCCCAAGATGGAGGATGAAGAAGGATCTTAGGCATTCTTAAAATCCAAGAAAATAAAATTAAGCTTTTTGAGAACTGCTTCTGAGATGCTAACATGTTCTTGAGTCTTTTCTGTCACCAAATTCATACCTCTGAGTACATACACAGACAGTTTCTATAAATAACCTATTTTTTCCCTCCATTCTTTATTACTTAAAGAATAAAGTCCAAAGTCAAGTCTGGTTTTGTTAACCTAGAAATATTTCTGCCTTACCTACATAGACTCATGATTTTCATAGAAAAAGTGTTTTGACTCTAAATATTGTTTTAACAAACTTTTTTTCAATTTAAATAAAAGTTAATCGAATCTTAATCATCCCAAGACGTTGCCTTGATTTGGACCATGACTGTCGCAAGTACCCTAGGGAATTCAGTTCAAACTACTATATCATATAAATGTGCTTATTTTTTCTATCTAGAGTAGTCTGATATAAATACATGAGATATAGCAATAAGAAGTATTTCCAATATGGTAGGTGACAAGATATTTTGGGAGATTCATATGCCAAACTTATTCTGATATTCTAACTTGAGTTCAAAAAATGGACAGGGAAATGTTACCTAGGGGGATCACTTGGTTAAATGCCTAACTCTTGATTTCCTCTCAAGTCATGATCTTGAGGTGGGTCCTGAGATCATGGACTTTGTGTTGGGCATGGAGCCTACTTAAGATTCTCTCTCTCTCTCTACCTCTCCCCCTCCCCTCCACCCCCCTACTTGTCTTACTCTCTCTCTCTCAGAAAAAGAAATGAACAGGAGAGTAGACCAAATCCTATATGTTTCATTATTTTGTCAATTTGTTAGCAAAAACTAACAATTTTTTCAGAAGCTTTATGTACCCAGAGCTGTGTGGGCTTTAGAAGACTAGCATTGCGATAAGCCAGTGTTCAAAAAAATACGGACCAGGGATTAGTTTCATATTCTAAAGAGGATGGAAGCCATTTAATATTGTGACAAATGGTCTTAGAAGACTTAATATCTCCTGAGAGTGTCACAGAACTAAAACATAGCACAAATTTTGGCTTAAAACTGACCAACACAATATCATGCTATAAGTCACTCTTATATATGTTTCTGAGGAGACATTATAAGAGAGGTAATGGGAGGCAATATCAAGCAATGGTTAAAATGTAGATTCTTGAATTGTAGTTCTTGAGTATGAATCATGGCTCAACCACTTATTTGCTTTATGATTTTGGGCAAGTTAATTATATCATTGAGCCTTACATTCCTTATCTATAAAATGTAGTTAATGTAAGTCCCCAAATCATGGGATTATTAATGTTTCAATGAGATAAGTTATGGAAACACTTCTTTTTTGGGGGGGTTTGCTTTATTTTTAAAATATATTTTTAAATTTTGTGTTTTTTAATTTTTTACAAGTATAGCTAGCACACAATGTTATATTAGTTTCACGTATACAATATAGTTATTCAATATTCCTATACATTATCCTATGCTCACCACAGTGTAGCTACTATCTGTCACCACACAACACTATTACAATATCATTGACTGTATTCCCTCTGTTGGGAGCACAGAAAATCTTAGTGCAATCTGAAGGTACATGGTGAGCTGTTTAATACATACATGTTTATTTTATTATCAAGTATCTGTAGACTTGATTCTTTTTCATTTTTTTTTCAGTGTTCCAGCATTCATTGTTTATGCACCACACCCAGTGCTCCATGCAATACATGCCCTCCATAATACCCACCACCAGGCTCACCCAACCCCCTACACCCCTCCCCTCCAAAACCTTCAGTTTGTTTCTCAGAGTCCACAGTCTTTCATGGTTTGTCTCCCCCTCCAATTTCCCCCAACTCACTTCTCCTCTCCATCTCCCGATGTCCTCCATGTTATTCCTTATGCTCCACAAGTAAGTGAAACCTATGATAATTGACTCTCTCTGCTTGACTTATTTCACTCAGCATAATCTCTTCCAGTCCCATCCATGTTGATACAAAAGTTGGGTATTCATCCTTTCTGATGGAGGCATAATACTCCATTGTATATATGGACCATATCTTCTTTCTCCATTCATCTGTTGAAGGATATCTTGTTTCTTTCCACAGTTTGGCGACCATGACCATTGCTGCTATGAACATTGGTGCACAGATGGCCCTTCTTTGCACTACATCTGTATCTTTGGGGTAAATACCCAGTAGTGCAATTGCAGGGTCATAAGATAGCTCTATTTTTAACTTCTTAAGGAATCTCCACACTGTTTTCCAAAATGGCTGCACCAACTTGCATTCTCACCAACAGTGTAAGAGGGTTCCCCTTTCTCCACATCCTCTCTAACACTTGTTGTTTACTGTCTTGTTAATTTTGGCCATTCTAACTGGTGTAAGGTGGTATCTTGATGTGGTTTTGATTTGAATCTCCCTGATGGCTAATGATGATGAACATTTTTTCATGTGTCTGTCAGCCATTTGTATGTCTTCTTTGGAGAAGTGTCTGTTCATGTCTTCTGCCCATTTTTTATGTGATTATCTGTTTTGTATGTGTTGAGTTTGAGGTGTTCTTTATAGATCTTGGATATCAGCCCTTTGTCTGTGGTGTTGTTTGAGAATATCTTCTCCCATTCCGTGTGTTGCCTCTTTGTTTTGTCGACTGTTTCCTTTGCTGTGCAGAAGCTTTTGATCTTGACGAAGTCCCAAAAGTTCATTTTCGCTTTGGTTTCCTTTGTCTTTGGAGACATGTCTTGAAAGAAGTTGCTGTGGCTGATGTGTAAGAGGTTACTGCCTATGTTCTTCTCTAGGATTTTGATAGAATTCTGCCTCATGTTGAAGTCTTTTTATCCATTTTGAGTTTATCTTTGTGTATGCTGTAAGAGAATGGTCAAGTTCCATTCCTCTACACATAGCTGTCCAATTTTCCCAGCACCATTTATTGAAGAGACTGTCTTTTTCCCACTGTATATTTTTTTCCTGCTTTGTCAAAGATTATTTGACCATAGAGTTGAGGGTCCAGATCTGGGCTCTCTACTCTCTTCCACTGGTCTATGTGTCTGTTTTTGTGCCAGTACCATGCTCTCTTGGTGATCACAGCTTTGTAGTAAAGCTTGAAATTAGGCAACGTGATGCCCTTAGTTTTATTTTTCTTTTTCAACATTTCCTTAACAATTTGGGGTCTCTTTGGTTCCATACAAATTTTAGGATTGTTTGTTCCAGCTCTTTGAAAAATGTCGGTGGAATTTTGATCAGGATGGCATTCAAAGTATAGATTGCGCTGGGCAGTATAGACATTTTGACAATGTTTATTCTTCCGATCCATGAGCACGGAATGCTCTTCCATCTTTTTGTGTCTTAAGTTTCTTTCATGAGTGTTCTGTAGTTCCTTGAGTACAGATCCTTTACTTCTTGGTGGGTTTATTCTCAGGTATCTTATGATTCTTGGTGCTATATTATGTAGAATTGATTCTCTAATTTCCTTTTCTATATTTTCATTGTTAGTGTGTAAGAAAGCAACTGATTTCTGTGCATTGACTTTTACCATGATTATCTGATGACATTTCTCATATTTTCTATTTTAAAATAAATAAATTGTAATTTAGTTAAATATTTGTGTTACCAAAAATATGAAATCATTAAATTTGGTATTGCCTCAAATAGCATTATATCTTATCAATGTGCCACCCAATAACCTGCACAGATTCACTCACTTTCTGTTATATAGTAGCATTTCACTATTTAAATCAAATTTTGTTCTACTAACTAGAGCAGGGAGGAATCAAGAGCATAGGGTGATTGAATATAATAAATAGTAGATAACAAAAACTATTGTCCTAATAGTCATGCCTAAATATTCACAATATTTTAGTTAGAAAAGTAGAGCTCAGGCTCAACATATATGATAGAGAGATGATTGATAGATAGTAAAATAGATAATAGACAGATAAAGCTACATAAAAATAGAGGACACATTTAATTTACATTTTTCTTTCCAGTACCCAATATAAATCACTTGAAATATATTAAGTGTAAGCAAGTATTTAATAAGCACTTCTTGACAAATAATGGTGAGGTAGAAAGTAAAATCAGAGAAAATACCAAAAAACAACAATCTGAAAGTAATCAATGCTTGGACAAATAGTGATATATGTTAATATACCCTGAAAACACTGAAGTATTATATATAAATTTATATTGAAAATAATTACAGTTATCAAGAAATAGTTAAGTGATAATCAATGAACTTTGTATTAGGAAACAGTTGCTACAACCATAGTATCTTTGAGAAAAGTACTTGAGAAAATTATGTTTAAAAGAATCATAAGTTATATGAAGGCTTGAGTTTGCAGAACTTTAATTGACATCTAAATTTATGTATAGAAATAATAAAACTTCTTTAATATCTACATAGTATTAAAGTAATATGATAACTACCAGAGGATAGATTACCATAATGTCTATAGTCTTTCAAGAGATAATAGTTCTCTCATATGTCAACATATCCATTTCTTTCAGGGTAGAAGTGTGTATTTCCAAGCAGATAATAAATAACCTTCTTTGAAATAAACATTAAGAAAGTGATTTACACTGAAATATCCTTAATTCTTTTATTTTTGTATTTATCTTCCAGTAAAATAGATTTTGTGTCTAATTTTCTGAAGAAGGTTGGTTTCTCTTTCAAATCATAAGTATAATTTGTCTTCAATATCAGTCTCTGATACACTAATACAACATTTTAGATAGACATTTCTAGGATGTTAAAATCAGCTTTGCCATGAGCTTGATGAAGATAAAAAGAAAAAATGAAGGTACTTCTGTTTTCAACTCTAACATAAAAAGAGCTTGACTTCCATCTTTCCACAAGAAAGTTTCTAACAAATTGAAAATCAGTGACTTTTCTTGGATCCATTAGAGAGCTACAATAGAGCAGTAGTATATGCCTCATTCCAAACTATGGGGGAAGTTAGACTCAAAATCTCTTACCAGGAAGCATAATCTGGTAGGAGTTATTAAATAGTGATTTTGACAAATTGCTGGAGACTGAGTGTTTACTAGCATGAGAATACAAAATTCTTGAAGGCATCAGTTTTAGGGGCCTAGACACCTACTGAGGTTTTTTACAAAGAGCTTCAGAGGTTCTCACAGTTAGGTTCCAAACATGTCTTCTCTTGCTCTGACTATTGTGAAATATCCCTAGTGCCTTTTTTTTTTTTAATTTTTTTAATTTTTATTTTTTTCCCTAGTGCCTTTATATAACAAAGTCCTTCTCTCAAGGGAAAATGACTCTGCCAAAGTGCACCTCTGAAACCTAATTCCATTTGGAGAAATGAAACTACTTCCTACTCCAGTCACCTTCATTCTTCTTTTCCAACTTCAGGGGGAGAACAAGGTCCGCATGGAACAAGACTTCAATCAAGGTAATAGATCTGGAAACTATAGCCAGGTGGCAAGGATAAAAGATAAACCTATGTACCTGGAGGAAGGGAAGAAACACAACAAGAAACAGGCCCATAAAGACTGATATTTAATCATAGGGTTATAGGATTCTTTCCCTTCTTACATCTTACCATCACACCAAAAGGGCTCCAGAATAATATAGAGATTTAAATTGAAAGACCTCTTGGAAACAGAGTCCATTTTAGAAAGAGAATGAGTGAAGAACCAAAGTTAAAAGGGGACACCCCCTAAAAAGAGTATACTAAGTGAACTTTGAAGCGTCTGGTCTCTAAAACTACCACATACTGTATTTGTTTAGATATGATTCATATCCAAATGAATTTTCAGGTCTCTATCCTTCATTGTCTATCATTTTGTGACTTTCTACTTTGAACTACCTGTCTGTCAGTCCAAATTCAGAAGAAACTTCAGAGTCTTTTCAGCTGCATTACCAGTTATGTCATAGGTCCCATCACTGAGCCAGTCAGTGGTGTGATAGGCAAATTAATGGCCTCCAAATAATGTCCATATCCTACAATCTGGAACCTATAAATATGTCTTGTTACATGGCAAGGGAGAATTAAGGGTGCAGGTGGAATCAGGATTGCTGATAGGAAGACTGTTCTGTATTATCTGGGTGGACACAATGAAATTACAAGAGCCCTTACGAGTGGAAGAGAAGGTGGAAGAGGGACAGTTAGAGAGATGGAAGTGTGAGGAGGACTCAGCCCAATTTTGCTAGGTTTGAAGATGGAGGAATGGGGGTATGAGCCAAGGAATGTGGGCAATCTCTAGAAGCTGAGGATGAAAAGGAAAACAGTTCTTCCCTAGAGCCCCTGGAAAAGAACACATCTCCATTTTAGTCTAGTGACTCATTTTTAGATTTCTGACCTCAAAAAATATAAGATAATAGATGTGTACTGTTTCACCTACTAAGTTTTTGGTAACTGTTACAACAATGGAATACTTTTCTTATAAAGGTGGTATAGGTGGTATAAACAGGCCCAGGACTTGGTGGAAAGACTGTATTTTGCTTCATGGTTCCCACCCTATTTCTCTAGGTCTGGAGCTTCTATTAGCAATTGTAGACATAAGGGCTATAGTTAAGATATCACTGTCACCCATTATCTCACTAAACTTTTACAACAGTTTCAATGAGTCATGTATCACTATTTACATACTCTGATGAAGAAATTAAAGCTCAAAAGTTCTTGCAACAATTCCAGCATTTAGCAAAGGTCAGTCCCAGATTTTAACTCTTTAATCTTCTGATTTCAAATCCATCTTTCTCCATTACATCTAGTTTCCTACTCTACAAGATAAAGTTTCAGCTTGTGCAAAAAAAAGGTGGGGGAAGGGGCGGGAAATGAATGACATTTCCACTCTGTTGCATTACTTTCTCCATATTCTTTCTTCTCATAACAGCCATTAATTTGTGTGTATCACTAATATGAAATACTACAGAATGCTGTTATTATGTGATGGCATTCAAGTTTGTTAAAATTATTACATATTTTTCTTTTTTTCTTAATTTCATAGAGACACTCAGATGTTTTGATAGATCGATAGCTATATTTCAGAGATGCCTCCAACACCTTTGCTCCTTTTTCAGCCTCAGAATTTTCAGTCAGCTTCAGAATTCACTACAGACTTCTGATCTCCTTTGTTTCAGGGACCTTCTGTGATTCCTAGGAAGGCCATATAGCTACATAGGAAAACATGCAAGACAAAAATACTTTTGCCTAGAGGTAAGAGGTTGCAATTGTTTTTCATTACCGCTGCTTTGCTACATTACTTATTTTCAAAATTCTGGAGCCTTCTTGCTTTCCTAGATCTGGGGGATTGACAAATTCTTGGTAGATTAGAAAAGCCTTGAGACAGAGATAACATGTTAATTGATTTACATTCACTTGATAGAGCCAGTGCTTGGCTTGAGTGAGGTGTTCAATAAACACTGAAAGAAGAATGCATGTTGAAGTCTTGCTCCTGCTTATCATTGATGAACTGTCCTGTGAACTGTCCTGCCTGCATGTTAAGTATGAGGCCCTGGCTACATTTGATACCTGTTCTTCTTGATCTCTCTCTCTCTCTTTTCTTTTTTAATATTGTGCTTCTTACTGCTGCAATGTGACCTAAATTTAACATGCATAGTTGGAAAAAAATAGCATGTCAAAGAGCTATGCTGAATAGAAATACAAAATTAACATTTGTCAAACTACATAGGAAAAGAAAAAAGTAGTCTCCTTTTCCAATGTGTTCTAGTGGACAGAATCCCCAACATTTCCTTTTATGCTTTTTCATTATTGTATGTGAAAAGGGACTTCCAAGAGACCAGTGGGAAATATATAAATTAGGAAGTTTCACAGTCAATTTAAATTTTGGCCAGTTCTTACAATATATATTTTTTTATTTTTGTCTGAATTGCCTTGTAGCTATGAAAAGCAGTTTCTCATTTGAAGGCAACTAGTAGTCAGGAACTGATTTTATGATTGAATGCATTAGGAAACTCAACTTCATTAGTATAATTATGGAAATGTGGTTCATAGCCTTGGGACATGTTTTTTTCCAAAGAAGATACTGTCTCTAGGAGACTAACATATAAACATACAATTCAGTTTAAGTAATAAATATTTGTGAAATATTAAAAGTTGAAATTTTTGAGATATTAATGTAAGAATTGTTCATTGAAAAAACTTTTATTTATCTTGTTATTATTCACTGCTTTTTCTCTAAAATGTAAAACAAGAAATTTGATACAAATAAGTCTTTAAAACAAACTATAATAAGTGAAATGCGATGATTAAAACAGGCAGAAAAAGTGATAAGTTGAACACAATAAAATCTCATATATTATTACTTTTATTTTTTTCTCTTTTATATTTAATACATCATTTGTTGAGTTTCATATAATTACACATTAGATGGAGCTTTTGTCTACTACTGTATATATATTTTTAACAAATGATAGCACTTCTTTATACAGTATAGGTTCAAATTTCTTCTGCATTTCTTTTTTTTTTTTTTTTTGAGCCTCTAAAAATGTAGGTAATCTACTACTGAAAAAATCTATTATTTTCCCTTTCATTGTTATTAGTCAAAATATACTGTAAAGAACTGAATGGAAAACATCAAATGCATATTTATCAGGGATTCTTACTAATTAGACAAAAGCAAAACAAGAAGAACTAACAATTGCAGTTTGGTTTAGGAATGGAGAGATCTCACTAGGCTCCCAGGAGAAGAGGGGTGGTAGTAGTGGATTAAGTTACAGCATACATTTCATAATTTGACACACTTACATGAAGCAAGACAAACAAAGCAAAATATGAGTATAAATGATCTTCCAAAAGTCAAGGTTTATAACCTAATTTGGGTACCAGAGGTGAATAAATTATCAAATGAAAATCAATAGCATTTGTGTGGTTCTGTATAAAATACATGGAAACAGTTGGCTACTGCTTTTCTCTCAATCAGGATAACATAGAAAGGCATAATCCCCTTTGTCTCTCAATAATCATTGATAATTAAATATCAATAATTTAAAAATATCAATAATTAAGTTTAAAATATCATTAAAATTATTAATTATAATTTTAATTATAATTGAAACTACATCTTATCCATAATCCATTTCTATCAATCTCACTTCGTAAATAGACTTCAAACTATTTCCATTCTTTGTATTTTCACTGTCATCGTATTCTAAGTTACTGTCATTTCGAAGCTCACAAAGTAACATAGTGTCCTAACCAGAATCTTTTTATTGAGAAAAAGGATAAGGATTTGTACACTAGATAAGTAAAATTTTACGAAAGAAAGAATATAAAAAATGTAAAATGTCTTCCACACAAGTGTGCTTGATATGAAACATAAAGACCTTTTCACTTAATTTAGTGAAGGTGAATATAGATAACACTGTATTTAATTAATTCTAAATATACATTTTCCTACTTTAAAAAAAGGGGTTGAAACTGATGCATGTTATAATCCATGTTATATTTGTTAGGATATAACTCAAGTGTCTGCATATCACATTGTCTCACCTGTTCTACCCAGCTAACACCGCTACCTGGAAGAGAAGAAATGTTCTTGTTAAATGACAGAAAACATTTTCATAGTAGCCAAGTAAGCAGGCCTTGAATCAAAAAATATTTCAACTGGGCCTGCCTTATACTATTAAAAATTTTTGGACCTATGTAGAAAGTTTAGTAAAAATAGAAGGGATTAACAGTAAATTTAATTAAATGTTAATTAAAACATAGACTCTAAATCAAATTGGCTAGAATGTATAGAGATGTCCTTCAACTTATGGGGTAATATCCCTATAAATCCACCGTAAATTGACAATATAGTAAGTAAAAAATGTTTTAATACATCCAGCCAGCTGAACATCATAGCTTGGCCTAATCTACCTTAAACATGCTCAGAATCCTTACATGAGCCTATAGTTGGGCAAAATCATCTAACACAAAGCCTATTTTATGATAATGTGTCAAATACACCATGTAGTTTATTGAATACTGTACTAAAATTAAAACAAAAACAAAACAAACAAATTAAAAAAAAAAAAAAAAAACCTCAGAATGCTTATACTGGTGCAGAATGGTTGTGAAGTGTGTCAGTTATTCACCCTCATGATGGACTGGGAGCTGCCACTGCTGCCCAGCATCACGAGACGGTGGGACAGCACATCTCTGGCTTGGGAAAAAAATCAAGATTCAAAATTCCAAGTAGAGTTTCTACAGAATGTGTGTTGTTTTCACACCATCATGAAATTGAAAAATTGCAAGTAGAACTACTGTGAGTGAGAGACTGTCTGTACTAAATCGTTGTCATGTGGCAAGACAGTCAACTCTGTGTCAGCAAAATGCAGGTAACAATAACAATTTCGAGTATTTTTGAAGCTTAACAGAAATCGTATATTCCAGCACTTAACAGATAAAATGTACTCCACAAATTATATGTTATTGTTTGTTAGTGATTGATAAATGCATTTAATTGAGGATTTCAGACCTCAGTATATGCCTGGCTTTTGAGGAGTGCACAATAGAATGAGGGAGCCAAACTAAAAAACAAGTATAAGTAAATATGGTGATATTATGCTGTTAGAATTATAGATAAATTATGATAGAATATTGCTATTATAGGAATTATACCCAAAACAAGGTAGAGTAATAACATACAAAGTTGCTTAATAACTTTTATTATAATTCATTTACATTCCAACTTTTTATTGAGCTGAAATATGATGAAACTCTTATTTAAGAATAAACTTCATCCTATTTTTAAAGAAAAGGCATTTTTAAAGAAAAGACATCTTTTGCTTATTCTACATTTTTGGAATTTTATTTTAATTTCTAGGACATCATGCCTTCTATAGTTTATGTAGCATACAAGATGATACAAAGTTATTTTTAATTAATATTTACATCACATAAGAACAACTCCTGATCTTTTCCAAATGTTAATTTTTTTTAAGCATAACATTTTACCAACTTTGTGGGTGCATTTTTACTTCATTGAGAGTTTAGAATTCTCTTTTTCTTTAAAGGATGAGTCTAAACAATTCTACATGCTCAAATTTCTTTCGTGGAAGGAGGTTAATTGTGTTTATATACTCAACATTCTGAAAAACTAAATACTTTGTGAGTAATTTTTTTAAAAAAAGAAAAGAAGAAACAAACCAAAAAATTCTGACCTAGCAATGTCTAAGAAATACTATTTTGCTATGCTCAGAGCCCAATAATTTTGCAAGGCAAATCTAGTGAAACTGCTTCTATTTTTGTTCATTTTTTTATTTGGAGTACTTTTAATCTACATTTAAAAGGAGCTTCTTTAAACCAAATTGATAATCATGAAGTTACAAAAAGATCTGATAAACAGTTTTGTGTTCAAATACAGATCTGCACCAAACATTGTACATGGGAGCCAAAGTTCTCGGAATGTTCTTTATGTTCATATCATGATATTGTTTCAGAGATCATGAACTCAATTGTAAAATTATTGTTGAAATTTAACAATTAGTTTTCTTTGTAATTAACTATTTAACTAACACCAAATTCTGTTAAAGAAAAGTTCAAAAATATCTTATTGTTCCCAATATAACAGAGCTAAATAGGTATATCTAAATAATATTCTCATAATAAAGGCCAGATGACACTTGCTATGCCTTGATGGAAATCAATCTAGTTGACAAAAGTAATAACCTCCTGGGAAGGCTTTCCCCCCACGTACACTCCCAAGAGTTTCATTTTCTAAATTTTAATGTAAATATCAATTAACAAATAATAAAGGGACATATGTTTATAGTAATGAAAATTTTAAAAAATACTGTAATATAAATCATGACATTCTACTTGATAGATTGTTAGGAGAATCAATATTCTCTTATATTCCAGACACTTTTATTTGAGTTCAGTATTTGGTCATTATTAAAAATAAAATTTCTCCCAGTATTAGAAAAAGAACTATATTAAGCTTGCTTTTGGTCAATATTTATATCTATATATTACCATTAGCTTAGGTGTGATAATGTGTTGTCCTAATTCTCTGTAGTCCTACTCATATTTTAAATATTCTATTAGTTTATGAAAATTTATTCATGTATTTCTGATTGGGCTTAAATATTTTCATAGCTGTTTTGAATACATTATGGACAGTTGTTATATTCTTGGTATTAACTGTAATATAATATACATCTTGGACTCATTTAGTTTTTCATGTTATATTTTTATTGTTATTATTGCCAGCTTTTATTCTTTTTTGCTATTGATTTCATGTTACATATTTTTCGTTTATATTTTCAGACTTATTCTACTTTAGATGTCTCTGCATTCTCTAAAAATTTTGGTTTTGAGTTAAATTTTTTTCTTAAAGACATAATATCTGAAATCTCAATTCTTCAAATAAAATCATTTTTTGTGAAAGATTTGTTATACTTTTAAAAGTAGTATTCTTCTGGGGCACCTGGGTGGCTCAGTGGGTTAAAGCCTCTGCTTTCGGCTCAGGTCATGATCCCAGGGTCCTGGGATCGAGCCCCACATCGGGCTCTCCGCTCTGTGGAGAGCCTGCTTTCTCCTCTCTCTCTGCCTGCCTCTCTGCCTACTTGTGATCTCTGTCTGTCAAATAAATAAATAAAATCTTTAAAAAAATAGTATTCTTCTCTTTATTAATTGTTTCATTAGTGGTAAATTATTCTGGATTTGCATTTAAAAAAATACGGTACTAGTTTTTCTCAAATACTGGCATTTTGATAAATATTTTTGAGACATGGACACCTGGCCGGTTCAGTAAGTAGAGTGTGCAACTCTTGATCTTGGGGTTGTAAATTCAAGCCCACATTGGATGTAGAGATTACTTAATAAAATCTTTAAAAACCATTTTTAAGACTCTTTTATGAGTCAGATGTTGTGCTAGTCCCTAAGGGTAAAATGAGCCACCCAAATAATAATTGTCCATTTGTCTGACAGACAATGAAAACTCTGAATACAAGAATCTGCTGTCAGGATTGGGGGTGAGGTTTGGTTCTGGAAGTACAACCCCATGAATTACGCTGTGGAAGGAAGTTGTCAGTTCTTTTCACTGACCCTTAGTTATCAAGCTCTCTTTCCTACTTCCCTGCCCCAGAGAAGTATCTAGCGTTTCTTGTGTCCTAAACCAGTTCCTGTATTCTTAGTATTCAAATACAAAAATGTTTCCTTTTCCTTTGCACATGTATTTGTGTTTTCTCTGCTGTTTTTGTTGCGACCTACTGTTACTTCAGGCTCTGCTTTTGTCTCTCAAACGCTGGCCTTTGAAATTCCTAGTAGAGTCAGCCTGTGGATTAGTAATAGGAGTGGATTTGGTTAAGGGGACTACTGGTTTTATTTGTTCTCGTCCTCTGTAAATGAAAATCAGTCTGCTCTGCAATCTTGAGGGACTCATTTAATGCTTAGCCAATATCATTACAAGTTTTTTTCCTGAAAACTTATTCCTGCCATTTCATGTAATTTGTTATGAAAAACGAGGTAGACTCATGTACTAAATGTTTTGCTTTCATTGTCAACCCATAAAATTCATGTTTCTAATATTAAAAATATAACATGCTCTATTCTTTTTTAATATGCTTTATTCTTGTGACTAGAATGTAAATATTTTAAGAAAAGTAAGCTAATACAAAATTGAAGTTTTGCAAGTATATCTAAAGGTAATAAATTACACACACTTTAGCAAAGAAATTAGTTTAATTGCTTTAGAATTACATATCTAAATAAATATAAATACTAAATGCATATCCTATAGTTTTTTGATCATGCCTTACTGATAATGATTGAAATCAAACATCTTTCTCTATTTTTAAAAATAGTATATATATGGGGCGCCTGGGTGGCTCAGTGATTTAAGCCGCTGCCTTCGGCTCGGGTCATGATCTCAGGGTCCTGGGATCGAGTCCCGCATTGGGCTCTCTGCTCAGTGGGGAGCCTGCTTCCCTCTCTCACTCTCTCTGCCTGCCTCTCTGCCTACTTGTGATCTTTCTCTCTCTCTGTCAAATAAATAAATAAAATCTTTAAAAAAAAATAGTATATATGGCGTGGCTGACACACCATAGACTAATCTGCAATGAGTGATATTTTTGTATAATACTTTATCCTTGAGGGCCAGAAGAACCAATAACTTGTTTCTGACCAAAAGAATAAAGATGATGGAACGGCATCTCCTGTTTCACTTATGTTATCTGGCCAAGGTGATGGGGTTGTCACTCTTAGCTTTCATTATGTTACATACAATGACTAGAGCAGAACAGGCTATTCTGTTGGCTTGGAAGACTCGGACTATTATTTTGCGAACAGGCTTGAGTAATTTCCTCCTGTCATTATTCTTATTATTCATTATGATTGAGTAAACTATATCAGTTTTATTTTTACCTAATTTCTCTCAAGGCTTTCTTGATATGTGTGGAAAACTAATCTATTTGTTTTAGCAATTTAAGTGATTTTGCATAAAGCAGCTTTTGTAACCCTGTTAATGAATTTACTAGAGGTTAGTAGTGTGCTATAATTAACAGTCTAAAATATAAATGAACTATATAAAGAAAGAGGTTTGGGCAGGGGAGACCCAAATACTGTAGGTTGAAAAGGTGAAACACAATTTTATGCTGTGGCAAAAATTTGGGTTGTATTGCTGCTCACTGACTCAGAGCAAATGGGGAAAAAACTTGGAAATTAGTATGCTGATTATTGCTTGTGAGTTTTCTTTTTCTTTCTTTTTTTTTTTAAGATTTTATTTACTTATTTGACAGACAGAGATCACAAGTAGGCAGAGAGGCAGACAGAGAGAGAGGGGGAAGCAGGTCCCCCGCTGAGCAGAGAGCCCGATGCGGGGCTCGATCCCAGGATCCTGGGATCACGACCTGAGCTGAAGGCAGAGGGTTTAACACACTGAGCCACCCAGGTGCCCTGTGAGTTTTCTTTTTAATGGACTCTTATAAAAGATGGATTAACTGACAACAGAGCTGACCAGTCTGTAAGAAAAAGATGAGAAAGATATACTGAAAGAGTTATTTAACCTGTGTGCTACAGGACTTTTCAACTATAATAATAGGTCTGGAGATAGCATTAATGGGGCTGCTCCGCAAAGCCCATCAGGATTTGGACACTTCCCATCTTAGTGCTCTCATGTCCTTAGTATATAGATATAGTCCTCTTCATTGCAAAATCACATGTTAATTTTGAATTCTAGGCAAGAAAATAATAAATGAAAAAGTCCAGAGGACATATGCCTAGTGGGTCTACAGTCGTTAACAGATTTCCCCTTTACCTATTTCTGCTTGTATCTTAGAAGCTAGAAATCTCTCACACTGCTGTCTTACTTATTTTTTTTTAAAGATTTTATTTATTTATTTGACAGAGAGAGAGATCAAGTAGGCAGAAAGGCAGGCAGAGAGAGAGGGGGAAGCAGGCTCCCCGCCGAGCAGAGAGCCCGATGCGGGGCCTGATCCCAGGACCCTGGGATCATGACCTGAGCCGAAGGCAAAGGCCTAATCCACTGAGCCACCCAGGCACCCCTGCTGTCCTACTTATTAATAGGGCAGTTGGAAATCTATTTTCTCCAGTGGGTATTGTTACCCCAAACAAATGTATGGTTCTAAATTCATTCCCTCTGTGATAACCAAAGGCTCACTATAGAAATATCTACTGACTCATTTAACTCTAGAAATCTATTTTATAAATGTCTATAGATAAACCATATATCTGAAAGAATGGTGGACAGAAAAAGGAGATGGAATTTTATTTATTTATTTAAAGATTTTATTTATTTATGTGAAAAAGAAAGTGAGATAGAGTGAGCATGGCAGGGCACAAAGGGAAAGGGAGAAGCAGGCTCCCCGCTAAGCAGGGAACCTGATGTGGGGCTCGATCCCAGGACCCTGGGATCATGACCTGAGTCAAAGGCAGACACTTAACTGACTGAGCTGTCTAGGCACTCCAGGAGATGTAATTTCAAATAACGAAACTCAAAAACAGTTACTTTAGTAATAATTTCTGCAGTTAGCAAATAATACTCCACTGTTAGCCTTCATTAATTTTTTCTTCCCTAATTCTAGTTATTTCCAATCATTGTGTCATATTAAAAAAAATCACAACTTCAGGACTTTATCTATTGATCACCACCTCTAAACTTTTCAACAGACATAATCTAGTAATGCCTCTCCAACAATTCGTTCACTGTATCAACACTTTTTAATTCACTGACCTCATCAAATTATTACTGTCTTTTTCTCCTGAGGTCTCTTCTCTCCTTACTAAAGCCTAACATTATATTTCTAGGTTGAGTTCAGCCTTACCTTATTTGTGTCTTCCTCTCTCACTGGAAAAACATCAAATCTGGTTTAACCTTACCTTCTACCTCCCCTACTTTGTTCCTAAACCTAAGTTGAGAGAAAACGTCATAACTGTGCTGATCAGGCACTTAGAAATATCCAGAATACTTATATATTTCCCTTGTCAGTTATCTTTAAGATAATTATTTCACAATTTTTTATTTTTTACTTAAATCTTTAAATATTTCTTTTCCTTTTGAACTGGCAACCTAGTAACTTTTCTTGAGAAAGTAGAATTAACCTAATCTACAAAGCTGCTTTGATGCTAGTATATGTTAAAGTTTATTACACCCAGACCACCAGAGATATTCCAAAAATCTAAGAGTTCAATAACTTTGTAGTCAAAGCCCTCTGGTCATTCTCATGACTGTGATAAACTGCATATTTATTACTATCGTACTCAAGATCCTAGACGAGCAGACAGCTGCTCTATGACCTCATTTGTGATGATCATCTATTGCTCATTCTGTTCCAGGCAATTGAACACTTTTTGTTGTTCCTAAGCCACGCCAAGCTCATTTTAGCTACAAAATGTTTGCCCTTCCACTCCCTTCTGCCTGGAATATTTTTCACACTGATCTTTACATCGGTCTTATTTTTTCTCATAATTCAGATCTCTACCCAAGGGACCTCTTTGAGGTATCCTCCCAGACCATGAAAATGACCCTGCTTCTGCTTCATCTTCTTTCAAAGTCATATCACTATGTAAAATGATGTTTTTGTTTCTTTGTTTGTTTTCTTTCTTTCCACCTTCATTGGGGAACAAAGCATTATCTTTTCTCACTTATTCACCAACTTCCCTAATAGAACCTGACACACAGCTGGCACTCAATAAATATTTGTCAAATGAGTGAATAGCAGAGTGAGCACCAATAACAAAACAATGACTAAGATGAAAGACTTATGGTACAACAACACAGACTATTTTAAGTGCTTTAGATGCATCAGTTCACTTAATTCTCAACACCACTCTTGAGATGAGTAATTATTTCCATTATGTAGTTGAGAAATTGTGGTTTTGAAATTTTAAATAACTTGCCTTTTGTCACATGTAACATTGAATTTGATCTTCTGCCACTTAGGAAAACATCTTCATAAGCTTTTGATCATAAAGATTAAATCCCTCTGAACTGGTTCAATAAGTTAAAGAAGTCAAACAAGAGGTTATTGCTCATGTCTTTAGTATCACACTCCATGAGAAATTTTCCTAGTATAAATCTAAGGAAAGAAAGTATAGCTGATCTTGAAACTTGGAGAAGGACCTTGACAGGGAAAAATGATTTCAGAAATATTTAATGAGAATGGATCTCTTGGCAAAGATGGCCAAGAAACTAGCAGTAAAAATATTCAAATGTAAGTATTTTTGTCCTATAATAAAATATATTGAAACCTTCCTCTATCTCTCTCAAAGATTTATAAAAAATTTCACATATAATAGCTTTATGCTAGTGGGGATTTGAAGGTAGTAAGAAATGGGCACTGATGAGTTTGGGATGGGGTGGTTAAGAGAAATGTTTATTACCCTGTCCACTCTGGGGATTAAGGTTAGTGAGAGACCATCTTTGCCTCATATTCTGGAAGTCCAGCTATTTTGGACTTTCAAGAAGGTAAGAAGATGTATAAGTTGTACCCAAGAGTAATACTCTGAAGGCAAGTACATCAGGGAAATTGACTTTGGAGCAGACGCAGAAATGCTCATACTCCAAATGATAAAGATGAAGGTGTTCTCCAAGGGGCATGATAGCTAAATCTTGCTACATAAAGAAAAGGCTAAAGCTAGTCAGTGTATACTTGGGTTCAATATGTTTAACAGATGTATGGGGAACTGATTATTTTTAAATTTCAAAATTTCTTACTAAATGTGCCATTTTACTTTACGGCTTTCCTTATGTTTGCTCTGAGTGAAAGATGAATTTAAATATTAAAATTTTGGTAATACAATCACTCATACATAAGAGATAACAATTTGTGCTAAAAATAACAGATGCGGATCTTCGAGGAAGAAAAGCATATAAAAGTAGGATGTGAAGTTTAGGGTTAAATTTAGCAACTTTTCTTTCAAATGCTCTATTAGAAATATATATAGCATGATTTTTTTATCATAGTGCAAATATTAGCAATATTTTTGAAATGAGTAATGAGCCAATTATCACAGAGCAATCCAAACCAGTAATTTTTTTTTTCATATAGGTCAAACACCTTTTCTTTTTTTGCTTTTTTAACCATATGGACCATATACCTTTCCTTTTCAGAACTGCTTAGTTTCTTGTTTTGAGAACTAAAAAATATAATAAAAGAAGTTGTGTTATGTAAAGTGAAAAAAAAAGTAACTGAACTAATTTTTATTTAGCACCTCTTATGTACTGTATACTCTAAAATTATTATTTATTTTAATTTTTGAGATATATTTTTATTGCTTTCACTTTTAGGTAATAAAAGTATTAGGCTTTAAAAGGATAAGGGATTTGTAAAATGTCACTGAACTGCAATTACCAAGTTTTAAGCCTGATTGGGTTGCTATTCATTCTTCTATACCAGCATTTCACGAAATCTTATGGCCACCCTATTCTGTTTTTTTTTTTAAAGATTTTATTTATTTATTTGACAGACAGAGATCAAAATTAGGCAGACAGGCAGGCAGAGAGTGAGAGGGGGAAGCAGGGTCCTGGGCTCGATCCCAGGACCCTGGGATCATGACCTGAGTGGAAGGCAGAGGCTTTAACCCACTGAGCCACTCCGGCACCCCTCTGTTCTGGTTGTTAAAGGGAGTAGTGAGTCACTGTCGACATCATCAAATCCTGAAATGTGATAACCCTTTTATTTTGCTTGCCAAGTAGTGGATGATACAAATATCTCCCATTCTTCATTTCTAAAGCTCAGCTAAATTTTATAAAACTTCCAGTTTTTATTTAATTAATTTTTATTCTAGTCCATTTTTCTAGGTGCATGTACCTTTTATAATTCTTTGAAAAATTCAGTGATTTAAAAAGTTAGATCTATAGGGCCCTTGGGTGACTCAGTCATTAAGGGTATGCCTTCAGCTCAGGTCATGATCCCAGTGTCCAGGGATAGAACTCCGAGTGGGAAGTCTGCTTCTCCCTCTCCTGCTTCCTCTCCTTGTATCCCCTCTCTCACGGTCTCTCTATTGCTGTCAAATAAATAAATAAAATCTTTAAAATATAAATAAATAAATAAACAATAAAAAGTTAGACCTAAAAAAAGATAGACCTGAGTTAGCCACTAAAGTTAGAATATTATCAAACACCCATCATCTTTACTTTAAAAATAATTTTATTATATAAAATAAAATGTACATATGTTCTAAATATTGAGGAAAGTTCAGAATTTAAGGAAAATTTATTATGAAATCTGAAAATAATAAAGGGATTATATTGTGGACCACAGAGTAAATCTTCCCTAATTATTCAAAAATGTCTAAAATATATGCAATCATATGATTATACTAGAATTAAAAAACTCACATAATATGGTCAGACTCATCTTACCCAACCTTGAATTAGAAACAGAAAAAAAGTTATATTGTTAATCAGCCACATCTATATAATAGCCAATGAGTATAAAATTGTCAGCCTCAAGGGGAAATTTAGAATTTAAAATTTTCACTTTTTGATATTCAAGTGTATTCACAAAGAATGAGAAGATACTTTGATTCTGAAATTAACAAAAATGCAGGATCTTTACTCCATCTCTCATTCTGCCTCATCCGTAGTGGTAAACCAGAAATTAAATTAGCATGTATTTGTTTTCTGTTAATTTAATGGTTTGATTTTATGCTCTTTCATGAATGTTTTCAGTATATTCCTGGATATATCTAAGTAACTGTGTCTTAACAACTCTGTCACAATACCAGAGTGGCCTTGTCTCTCTGCTCTGGGTTAGATTGAAAGTGAAGCTCCATCTTGACTAGTTTATAGGCATAAACTGCAATACATTTCCCAAGATTTTCTGCAAGAACTAGAAATAATGATAAATAATAGATTTAAATTTTATAAATAAAGATATAGGACATGTGTTGTATTATCTTTTAATCTGTTGGTTTTTGAATATGATTTATTTATCTAATAGGTAGAATATTTGTTCTTTAAAATTCCTAGCTAAATCTACAGCTGTAAATTATACGTAATGAATAGTGTGATAAGTAAAGCATCACTATGTATGTATATGTATTACTTATCTATCTAGACCTATATGTGTTTGTACTAAAACATGTATAGGTGTTATGAATTTAAACTATAAGTTGAAGAAATAATACCCTTTGTCAGTGACTTTTTTACCACCTGTAAAGAAAAAAAAATTGTAATAACTGGAATATAAGGCAAGACAAGATTGTTTGGTATAGAGAAAACACCTCAGGGAATTCTGAGAAGAGAAATAACACTCATTATAAATTAGAATTATTACAGAAAGTTATCCATATTCAACACTACCTTGAAAAAAGGCAACATTTTTATTTTTTCAATGAAAATGGAAAAACAGTCCAGGAAAATTAGTATATAATTGAACATGTTTAGGTAAAGTAAGAAGGTAATAAGAATTTTATCTTTACTGAAAGAGGGAGTCTTTTACAGGTAATCAAAGGATTAAGTAGGACCAGTTTCTTGAGAATCTTGAGCATGGGGATTGAATCAAAACATAAGTAGAGGGGCACTTGGGTGGCTCATTCAGTTAAGCACCAAACTCTTGATTTTGGCTTGGGTCATGATCCCAGGGTCCTGAGATCAAATCCCGTATCAGGTTCCCTGCTCATCAGGGAGCCTGCTTCTCCCTCTGCCTGCTGTTCCCCTGTTTGTGTGTGTGCTTGCTTCTCTCTCTCTCTGACAAATAAAGAAAGAACTTCTTTTAAAAAGTAAGTAGATAAGAATAGCTTCGAGTAAAAAAAAATTTGGTTAAAAAACTCTAAGACTGGGGCGCCTGGGTGGCTCAGTGGGTTAAGCCTCTGCCTTCGGCTCAGGTCATGATCTCAGGGTCCTGGGATCGAGCCCCGCATCGGGCTCTCTGCTCAGCAGGGAGCCTGCTTCTCCCTCTCTCTCTGCCTGCTTCTCTGCCTACTTGTGATCTCGGTTTCTCAAATAAATTAATAAAATCTTTAAAAAATAATAATAAATAAATAAAAAACTCTAAGACTTTACTAGTTGCATTCTTAATTTATCTCTGAATATCCTTATAACAATACACATAAAATGTATAAACATATTACATGTAAATATATTATGTATAAATCAAACACATATAAGTATATCATATGTAAATAAAACATAGGTCAGTTTTAGAGAAAAATTCCAACCAACAAACCTAATGCTTGAATCAGGTGCTTATACCTAGCTTAGAAAAGAAAGGCCTACATTGTTTTAAAACAACAAGTAAACAATGCTGTGGATTAAAGAAACAAACATCTCTGCTGCTCAGTAAGAAGTTTGAAAAACTCTACTTATTCTGTCACTTTTTGCTCAAGGTTTGTATGAATTGCTGGTTCCTACATCCATTTAGAGGTCTCATTTATCAGAAGCAGAAAGGGTGACTTGGCTGGTGGAACTATATTAGCTCCTGATAGGTTTAGGGTCTTCAAGTAAGATGTAGTTGTGAACAGAGATTATAAAAATTAGTCCTAGTTGGGGCACCCGGTGGCTCATTCAGTTAAGTGTCTGCCTCTAATTCAGGTCATGATTCTGGGGTCCTGGGATCCAGTCCTTTGTCAGGTTCCCTTGTCAGGGGGAGTCTGCTTTTCCTTCTCCCTCTGCCTCCTCCCCAACTCTGTTCATGTTCCTTTTCTCTCTCTCTCAAATAAATAAAATCTTAAAAAAAAAAAAAATTCCTAGTTGTCACATATGCTAGGAACTTACGTTTTTATATAAATATTTTGTTCTACTTATCAGAAAAATCAAAAGTTGGGTAAGAAAAGTCATGTGAAAAGAATAACTGATGAGCAAAAGAACTCTGAATGACTTTAAAAGCTTAAAACCAAACTAAGGACACAAAAGTAAAATAAAAATGGGAGGCAGCAAAGAGTAAAATGAGCCTATGGAAATTTTAATGAATGATGTTAAGAGCATACTTGAGAGGCTCTTTAAGAGTGTACGGAAACAAGCCAAAGACCTGAAAATTATGAGAGAAGAGTTGAAGGAACAAAGAGCCATCTGGAAATTACAGGTGTTTCAAAGAAGTAATTGGGATACAAACTAAAATCACACTTGGAATTGAAGGAAATTTTACTGGGCTGAAAATAGCACTTAGTATGCAGATTTAAGTAAAATTTATAAAAATAAAACAGAACCAGATGCATTCTGAGCACTTCTGTCTCTTGAAACATAGCCAATTTAATAACCAGAAAACCCAATTGCTTACAAAAGTCCTAGAAGTTCTTAGCGAAATATCAGAAACAAGTTTTAGATTTATGAGAAAATCTTACAAACAATAAACAACCACCATGACAAAACATGGAAAACAAGCGGTGGTGTTTCAGCTGTACTGAAGGTTTTGGGGTGGGCTTAGGGAATGATTGTTGGCCAACAAGCCAAATGGAATTTCAGAAGTAAAAATTTTTATTGACGTGTAACATACACAAAGAATGGTGTACTAATTGATGAATTTTCTTAAAGTAGAATAAACCCACCTAACTACTAGTCTGATCAAGAAATAGAGAATTACAAGCTGTTCACATTCTACATATCAGTTTTATCAAGGACTTTTTTCTTCTTTTAGATTATTAAAAATATTTGCAATGAAAAAGAAGGTCAATTCAACTTAATTTTTAAACATTTTTTTAAAATTCCATTTTATTTTTATAATCATTTAATTTCTCTGGAATTTTGTAATTGATTCACAAAACACAGAAGCTAAGATCATATTGAGTGGTTTATAAACATTCCTGTAAGCTTTTTATTTTTTAATTACTGTATGGAATTTGCAGCTTATGTAATACCACATAGAAAAACAATACAAAGATTTGTATACTTACAGCATGATTGATATTATAACTTTTTTTTTTTTGCTAATACACCTAATAAGCTTAACAGAAAACAGTAAAATAATAGCCTGACAGCAGAAATCCAGAAAATAAATGATGATGAACAGTTGCTTCAAATAAAGTTATCATGGATGGAGATAATATTTTCAATGACTTTCAATGACTTTTACTTCAGATTATGCATGTGAATCAGCTTGTTTTAGACAGTGACTTTTCAATAAATATATGACCATTAGTGTTAGAAACAAATATATTCATTTTGGGAAGTGTTGAAATAAGTTAGACTACTTGGTTTAACTTTTATATAAAATTCTGTTCAAAATAGTCAACATCAGTGTTAAAAGAATAAACCTGTAACCCAAGCAATTTATAATTGAATGGTTCACTAGAGATGTAAGAAATTACTAATAAGAAATTTTAATACAACTGACAAATAATCCTGGTTAAATGAAATATGAAAAACAAACAAAAAACAATGAAGATCAAAAATATTTCACCTTAATTAGCCATAATGAATCATGGAAAATCATTACTCTTTCTGTAATACATAAAAGGGATTTGTGAGAACAGAGACTCCATCTAAGAAGGGAAATTGATGAAGATTTTCAAGAAAATTTTGGGTCAGGGAATATGTGTCATAGAAAAGAAAAACATACTTTTAGAGAGCTCTGCCTTGGAAATCTCAATAAAGCTCAAGAAAATATTAACTTCTTAAACCAAAGGAAGTAAGATGAGATGGAAATTTATAGAATATAATGAAGAAGGAGTAGTAGGGGCCTGAGAAACTTGGAAAAATATAGGAGTCCTTTGAGTAGGTGTAAAGATGAGGACCCAAGAATTTGTAACTGTAAAACAATACTGACAATGCAGAAATTATAATTAGAATTGTGTAGGATAAAATGAGAACGTTTACACAATCATAATTTACTAAATACAAGCTTATTCTGGTGAAATTATAAAATTTTAAAGCAAAGAAAGAATCCCAAACAAATGTATACTGGCCAATATAAAATGCAAATGAAAAGTGCTTGCTACAAAAATAAAAGAAAGCAAATATAAATTGGCCACAATGTCACCTGAAGCTACCAGAAAAAAATAAATGGAATGAAAATCATTTTGAGGGAAAAATTTTGTGACTGACAAATTTTATATATCAACTTATTGTCTATGTATTGTAGCAACAGAAGGAAAATGTTGAATAGAGAACGTTGAATGTAAGAGAACTTAGTAAGAAGGAAAACCTGAATCCTTCCTAAAAATAAGTTGTACCACCTAAGAATCTTAGGAAATACAGTGAATCAATGTAAGTAACTCAAAAATTAGGAAACAGTAGGAAAAAACAATTGATGGGTACTACTGAACAAAAATTAAAAGCAACTATAGAATTAAAGCCAACTTGTACTCTCATTAATGGTTACTAAAATTTTCAAAATGCAATTTAAAGACAACTTATATAATTTTAGGTGAGAATAATTTAGTTTGAAATCATTAATTTGCAAGTATAATTTGAAAATGGGTGTGGTGACAGTGTAAAGAAATGTTGGTGAATCCCTGTCCTTTCAGAAAGAGGAACAATAAATACTTTTTGATTACATTTTGATGTTAATAAAATACTTTATTTCAATTATTTTAACACTATCAATTGAAAATAACGCTAATTATCTACTAGATCATATGGGGAAATATAGAAAACTATAGGAAAATGCAAAAAAATGAACAAAGGTTTAAAGGAAGTAATATGAAGACAACAATCTAAGTTATGACTGGATTTGGGGAGATTCAGAGAAAATATTTTTTGATTCAGTGAAAGCAGGTTCTTAAAATAATATAACTTTGGTATTAAACAACTTATCTATATTGAGATCAGATATGCCAAACCCCAAGATGAGCCATTCTTGAGGACTTAAAATTTTGTTTTGTTGTTTTCTATTAAACTGGAAATAAGGCAGTAGATATATCACTAATGGAGTCCAGCTAATTGAGAATGAACTAATCTTTACTTAACTTACATGTGCCATTATCACTATTAATTTATTAAACATAAAACCTGTTGTTCAGTGTTTTATATAAAGCCCATTTCTGTTGGTAGAATTTTAAATCATGTTTCACTAATGACTTCTTATAATTTTTGTATTTTTTTCAGAAAATATGTGCATCAAAATATCACACAAACCAAGTGGTCAAATAGCCTTTGCTTTATAATACAAAATGATGTATTAGTTTGTCTCTATCAGTTTTAGCACTCCTAAAATTCAAGGCTATAATATTTGCAGCAATTTTTTTTTTATTTCACAAGAACACATTTAAATTTATTTAAATAATTAAATTGTCTTGCTATAACCGTTGCAGTAATGTATGGCCACCAACATCTCAGTCGAATCACAGTTTAGACAATTTGAGTCTGTTTGTAACAGATTTCTAATACTCCATGAATTATTATTATTATTATTATTATTATTATTTAGTGTCTACTATATAAAATGTCAAGAATGTATTATAATATTGGACTGCAGTTTCCATTTTTCATATTTAATTCATGTCATAAATATATGTATGTATAGATAACACTCTTGTAGATTTCAGTAATTTTGTTCTAAGCCTTCCAGATTCCAGGTGTTCATCACTGAACACTCACAGAAGAGAAAATATGTAAGATTATTTTAATCGCCAGGAGCAATCATTGACTAATTTGCGATATGCTGACAGAATGCAATAATGGCATATTTGCAAAATCATGCCTCCTCACCTAAACCTTTTCATCCATGCTTTGCCAAATTTATTTTCCCCTCCTAGGTTTTTTTCCTATATTAAACATTCTTAAGACTAAAGTGGAGGAATAATGATATCTATTTGTGACACGATCAAAATAATGACTTCAATCATCGTCATCTTTCATCTGTTTTTCACCAGTTTATTATTTTTGGCTCACTGTGCAGTGATGCAAAGGAATTCAAGAACGAATCCTGAAATAGTATCTATTCACATCAAGTTTTCCTGTGTGACAGTGGAGATATTTTTCCCCAAGAGGATCCTTCTTCCTATCTTGATGATGATGAGGTCTTTGGGGCCTTTCTATTTAGACTACTGTTATCTTAGCTTTTGTTGGACGCCTAGCATATGAATAAAGGGCCAGCTGGTGTAACATTTTTTGACTAGAAATACAGTTTCAAACCATCTGGCGTTTACAACTATAGAGTTGTATTATATTGTTTTTCATTCTGGCAATTTCTAATTGAAGATGCTTATCTTGACCAACAGTGTTCTTCAAAATCACATTGTGACCCACTGTCTACTGCTGTGTCTAACTTTTTAACATTAATTTTCCTAAATCGGAATTATTTTTGCATTTCAATAATACAAAACAAAGTTTTATAATTTATAGATTAATAAGGTATGTATGAAATGAAGACTCAGAAATGCCACCCTGAGTCCTGGCTCTTCCTTTGATGCATTGTATCATAAGGGGTGAAGGAAAACTTGGGACATATTTTTTGGAGCCTATTCTGTATCAGGGAATTCTGAGGTGCTTTATGTCAATGTCTAAGATACACAGAGTGCACCTGTCACAGATCAATTTATTTAGCTTCAACAATAATTCTGTGAGAAACTCTTATTTCACAGATGATTAAGGGATACTCAGAAATTTAGACGACTTGTATCTAAAATGATGGACAGAATCAATGAATTTTTGTTTAGGTAATCTAAGTAGAGGCCATATATCCATTCTTAAAACCAAGATATCCAGTTTGACATATATTATCTTCTTTAGCCCTCACAATACCATTAGAGGTCAATATTATTATTAACATTTCACCTAAAGGAAACAGTTTAAGTGGTATGCCATTTTAAATGAACTGATCATCAGCATTTACCTAATATGCATTTTCTCCTAAATGACCTGCTTATTCACTGATGAATTCACCCAGTTTTACCAAGACAAAAATCTTGAAAGTCATCTGTTACTGGATTCTGTCATTTTTCATTCTTAATATATTTATTGAATTATTATTTACCACATGGCTGCTCTATTTCAGACACTGAAAAAGATCAGTCAGTGATTAAAAAAGAGGTATGTTAAAACTCTATTCAAGGCGGCCATGTAATAAATAAGCAGACATCAGGGGCACACAACTTCAGCTTACATTTCAGTACAAAAAGACCTCTGAGAAACCTGAATGGAGTGAGGGAGTAAACCACGTGAGTTTCTTTACATTTCCCTAATTGATGCATATTTCCTCATCTCCACTACTATTAACCTTAGCCAATAGTACACATCTCTGGGAAGTTCCTTTCTTGTCACTCTTCTTGTTGCATTTAGAGTTGAAAACTTCATTTGCCACCTCGCAAGGAAAGTCCTTCAACAGTTCCCAACAAAATGAAGTCTGAGTCTTTTAATAATGCATACCTAGAGCACCTTTATTATAGCATATAAGGAACTGTTCTGTAAAATATTCTTGACAGCTTCATGCTCTCTCTTTTCAACCTACACATGACTAGTATCTCTATTCTCTCAGGAGTTAGTATAGCTGTTCTTGTCTCTGGGAAGTTTTCCTAGACAAGGTTTGATTATTTCCTTTCACCTAGGCATTACTAAGCTGTAGTATATGGTGTATAAATTTATCTTCCTTCCTTAATTTTGAGGGAAGGATCTGTTGCCCTTGCATGAAATGTAATGTCTTCCTAATGTCTTCCTTATATTCCTTATTTATTAAATAATTGTGGTGAAGAAATAAATGTGATGACAATGAGACACATTTCTATGGTTACACTATTAGCAAATGTGAGAGTGAAACAATAAAAATCTAAATTATATGGTCTTTCTACTAGATCATACAGATTCTGGGAAAATTATTTTATATTATCAGTGTTCTTAGATCCATATATGTATCTATTTCTTTTCTACAGCAATCTAAACGTGTGATATTTGAAAACCCTGCACAGGCATAGAAAGGAAACTTATCCTGTGAAGTATTTAATTATTAATTATGAATACAGTTCATCAGTTACCATTAGATGTACATGGGTTTTGCTTGTGACCTTCTGAATCAAGAAAATAGACAAGTACGTGGTAGTAACTTATACAGTACCAATTAGTTCCAACTGTATTAAAATTTTTTTCTCATATTTTTATAATATAACCACACAGAAAATGACATTTATTATTCACTGCCTCTTACTTGCCCATTTGCTATTTTAAGATTAGATCTGCTTAACACATTATTATATCAATAAATGCTGCTCACAGAATCTGTTCACGTTGCCAAAGGCTACCCTTTGTGTCCCTGAAAACATAATTGTAGTAAAAGTATTCTAATGCTCAAGACCTTATGGCATAAGTACTGAAGAAAGAAAAAGATTCCACTGACAACAGTTTCCAGGCAAATTCCCATACTAATGAGAAAAAATGAATACAGTAACCATGGATTTGTTGAGTTTACATAAGGTAAAAATAATATACGTAAAGTAGCCTTCATTATTTAGGAAATGAATCCAAATGAAGAGCTTTTGTCATCTGTCTATAAACTGAACTCTATGACTGAATAAGTTTTGGGAAAAATGAAGAATGAATGGCAAAAAGGTATAAAATATACCATATTTTCAACCACATCAGTGCAAAGATAGGATGCCCTAAACAATGATGTTTCTGTATCAAAACAACATGCATTTCTGATAGTGAAATTGTTATGTTGATGGAGTTTAACACTTACACACAGAGAAGTGTAACATAAGTATTAATTACAGAGAAAAAGGTTTTCTTAAACCATTGCCCCTACTTGAAAAGCTGCCCACTCACTCTCAATCAAATTGTATTCATCATTCATCTCAGAGGGCTTCTCTAACCCCAAAGACTACTGATGGCTCCAAACAGTAGCCAGCTCTCCTTTCCTTTCCTTCTTCCCTTTTTTTCCTTCCTTCCTCCCCTACCCCTCCCTTCCCCCTTCCTTCCTTGCTTCCTTCCTTCCTTTCTTTCTTTCTTGCAATTTCCTTATTTATTTTATTAACATTCTATGTTATTTGCAATATGTCACAGTCTCCACTTTCAACTCTCAGCTACATGAAGACAATGCTCTCTCTTACCTGACTTTAGATTTTTAAAAACACTAAGCAAAACCAAAACAAAACAAAACCAAAAACAAACACTAAGCACATTATTTTGGAAATCACACAAAGAAATATAAATATTAGAATATTTAATTGAATAGGATCATGGTCTCTACGTTCCCTTTATAACTGTAGCATTCAGGTGTTGCTATTTATGGCTGACCTAATGCACAATAGTGGTTGAAAGGGTTATAGTGGATTGGTATCGGGAGAAAATTCTCTCTAAGTCTATCGCAGGTCATAGAAGCAGAGGTATTTGGCTCTTTGTTTCAGACAAACTTTGCAAGGATGGTTATATAGAAATCAGCCTTGGAAGATAGAAACGACATTTCCTTCTGAGCCATAGGGAATGCAAATAAGATGAAATCATACTCTTCACAGTTCTTCACGTTGGTTACAGGGATATCTATAAAGCAACAAGATTGAGAATAGTGATAGAAAGCACCGTGCACAAACGGGGCCACATTTTTGCCTCTTGAAGTTGGTTAAGTGCTTCTAAAATAATTTGAATAATGAAGAGGTAGATGAATTTAAAATGTTCAATTGATATTTATTGAAATTACAGAAATGTAGTCCGTGACAAGGAAAAAGATGTCAATATTTTACCATTTAATAAGAAGCCTTATTTGGTAGTTTTAGTAAATGAAATAAACATAAACAGATAAAGAGTAACAGACACTAGTTCAATTTCTACTTTGCCAATGCAATATATTTAAAATACTTCAGGAAATTAAAAATAGATCTTCCCTATGACCCTGCAATTGCACTGCTGGGTATTTACCCCAAAGATACAGATGTAGTGAAAAGAAGGGCCATCTGTACCCCAATGTTTATAGCAGCAATGGCCACGGTCGCCAAACTGTGGAAAGAACCAAGATGCCCTTCAACGGATGAATGGATAAGGAAGATGTGGTCCATATACACTATGGAGTATTATGCCTCCATCAGAAAGGACGAATACCCAACTTTTGTAGCAACATGGACAGGACTGGAAGAGATTATGCTGAGTGAAATAAGTCAAACAGAGAAAGTCAAGTATCATATAGTTTCACTTATTGGTGGAGCATAACAAATAATATAGAGGACAAGGGTAGATGGAGAGGAGAAGGGAATTGAGGGAAATTGGAAGGGGAGGTGAACCATGAGAGACTATGGTCTCTCAAAAACAACCTGAGGGTTTTGAAGGGGCAGGGTGGGAGGGTGGGGGAACCAGGTGGTGGGTATTAGGGAGGGCACAGATTGCATGGAGCACTGGGTGTGGTGAAAAAACAATGAATACTGTTACGCTGAAAATAAATAAAAAATTAAAAAAAAAAAGAAAAAAAGAAAAAAAAATACTTCTTCCTTCATCTCACTTGAGTAAAATTATTATATAAAATGTCTTATTTATTATTATTATTATTTATTTTGTACCTAAGATATTCTAATCTGTTCATCAACCTGAACTGTTACTTTTTACTGAAGACTTTTTTTCATCATCAGTCCTGTCTTTAATTCAAGATTGAAGTCATTAATAATTATTGTATTAATACTTCTAAATAATTTCCCAAGGACAAAGTTTTTTCTTTTTTTATTCTCCAGCCTAAGGCAAAGTCATGTGCCATTAAAATGCTCTTAGGCCTCATTAACTATCAGTTATGAATTCATACCAATTGTTCTTTCAAAATATTGTTTTTTCATTAAAAAGATACATTATACATTGCTTTTCTGTCTTCACTTTTATTTGGAGTTGTGATAAGCTTTCAATAATGAACATTTAGAAACTATATCCTTTATCAAAAGGGACTTTCTGAGATCTTCTTTGCTACCAGGACTAGAGAAAATGAGACATCATAAAGGCACAATAAGAAAGTAACCTATACACTGCAAGTATCAGAACTTTTAGTTGTGGCCTAATAATATTGGGTCACTTTTCTAAATTTTCAATAAATACTGGAAAAAAAGAATTTTACTGTGACAGAATTTATTGTATACCTTGAAATTTTACTTTATTGGTTATGATCTTAGGTATTTTGCTGCCTATTTTATTTTTGATATTTTATCTGTTAAGGCTAAGAAAGTTATATTAAAGTCACCTGTTACCAGTGTGTTTCCAGCTAGCTATAATTGAATTCTTGTCATTTATGTTATATGAAATTCACCGCTGTGTAATTAGATCAAAGATGTAATGACAACATCTTCATAGTGTGTTATAGTTTTTAACATTAAAAGTTCTATGTGTTGTATTGTTTAACATATTTTGTTATTTCTTCATATGTAATATTAGAACATTCTCTTTGCTATTCCTTTTCACCTGAATATAACTTTATCTTTTTATTCTCAAACTTCCTGGTAAGTTAACTTTCAGTGTTTCTCTGGTATGGACCATTTGATTAGATTTTGACCTATATGTCAATCTGAAAATAATTTTCTCTTATAAGAGAGGAAAGCTAAATTTTTATTGACATAAATAACATGTTTGGACTCCTTATGGTCATATTAAATCACTTTTACTCTTTGTGTAGTATTATTTATATGTAGAACATTTAAGTGTAAATATACATACATTTCTTTTCATGTGGCTCCTCTGATATTTAGAGAAGTATTTTTATTATTATGGTGACCTTTATATCTACAACTTAATATAAAAGCTTGTGTCCCCTCCTTTTCTATAAGTGTCTATGGGTTCCCTGCTATAAGCAATGAAATTTGACTTATAAACTTTTATTTCCTTTCCCCCCTCAAATTCTTCCAATAGAAGTCAATGCTAGTGGTCTGTTTCAGTGTATTTTGTTGGCTCTTAAATACACTTAATTTCTACTTCTTAGTTTGTAAGAGAAACAAAATGCATTAACTAGAAAGAAACAAATGGGAACAAGTGATAACCTGTACTTTATTAAATTAAGAACTATCCATTAAAAACATTATTGAGGCAATCTACAGAGCTAGAGAATATATTTGCAGGATTTATGATCAATGGTGAAGTTGTAATATCTCTATATGTAGATAAAAGATTGACTGACGGATACTTAGATGGATAAATATAATGGATAGATAGATCCTACAAGTCAATTAGAAAAAGAGAAGAAAATGACAGAGAAATTAATAGACAAATGGGCAAAAGAATTAAAAAGATATCTTACAAAATAACATATCCAAATGGCCAAGAGAAATGTGCAAGTATGCTCAACCTCTTTAGGAATCATGAAATTAAAACTACTGTGAGATATTACTACCCCATACTATTATGAGGGAAATATTTGTTTTTGTTTAAGTTCAGCCTAATACGACTTGATATTGCCAATGAAATATGAGCAGAAATGATACGCAAAACTTCCCAGCAGAAGGTTTGCAAGCCTTTATTTGATTCATTCTACCAGTGAAGCTCCTTGCTGCGTCTCCATAAGCCTGAGTAATTGAAGAGCTACAATGCAGAAAGCCTCCCCTGCCCACTGACGTGTTGAATTTGTAGTTTGAGAAAGAAATAAATATTTTCTATGGTAAAAGAACTTCTTTCTTAAACTTGCTGTTTCAAGAGGAAAAAAATAACTAATCAAAGACTAATATTCTTCAGGAGGTCCTTCCAAAGAGGAAACCAAGATGCTTCATAGTGGGGATATTTAGGGACTGAAAATTATTTAATGCAATTCTACTGTACCAAGTGTTAAAGCAATGGATGTTGCTGGATCAAAGCTTTGACCAGAGTCATTGTGTCATATAGCTGCAATGACAGCTCTTGGAGCCTGATCTATGGACACATCATACAATTATAGTGCTCCTTTACCATGAAGGATGAAGTAGAAGGACTGGATTGGAGGCCATTGTTCTGCTACATAATTCAGCTGAAGTTTTAAGGATTTGGCTTATCCTTAAAGCTGTTGCGAGATGAAATGATATTTTTCCAGCTGCGCAGTGTATAAATCCTAGAACTTATGTGCAGAGGTTCTAATCTCATTGTCTGAAACCTGGCCCTGATATGTCACGGAACAGTACCCCACCCATGACAGAAACTTGCACCTACATTTCTTCTCTCTCTGCAAGTTTCTCTCAGTAAGACTGCCCTTGCTTTTTGTACTTCCTGCTCATATGCCCTTGATTGCTTGCTAGTGGTGGCACCTACCATGGCTTTTAGAAAGCAGGCATATATGCCTGAAAGATAAATTATACCAACTAGCACTAACCACCCATCCAAAGGCAAGATTGATGGATTCAATCTTGGTATATATTTCCTAAATGTATTCCTAAATATATTCAATGGTATATATTTCCTAAAACCATCTGTCCCCTTAATGGCTCTCAGCCATGTATTAGGGATCAGGGAATCAAACAAGGGATCAGTGTCTGATTTGCTATTTCTGAAGTGCAGAGACACAAGCCTCGATGTCCCTCCTTGTGTCACTCTTTTGCCCCCTTTCTTGTCTCTTTTGAGCTATTGAAAAGTCTGAACTGAAGCCTAGAAATGGTGGGACACTGGACGGAGGCCCTACTACCTTCCAGGTTCCTCTTGCTGACCACACCGACAAGAGCCACTTCCATTGCCTTGGCCCTAGTCCATGTGTTTTGTTTTACAGTTGACCAAACATGCCTCGCGTGCTATTGCTACATTCATTCGCGAATGATTGTATTAACGGTTCTACAACTAATAAATGGTTGTGAAGATAGGAGAGTAGATTGGAGTCAAGGCGATTCTCAAGTTCTCCGTAAAGAAAATTGACTTGGATATGAAACAGAAGCTAGGGAATATTTCTGAAGTAGAAGTCCCACACTTGACCAGAGGACATCAACTAAAACCTCAGAATTTTGGTGGTGAGGGAGGACATACTGTGGAAGAGAAATATCACTCAGACCACCAAATTTTTTTTGTCTCTCAGCCTTCTTCATTCTTCTGTGCTCAAGCTCAATCTAATGTCTGTTAGTGGCTGTGGCAGGGAGAGCGAGTGTAGCTTTTCTGATGTCTCCTAAAGATACCACCCTGCTCTAGTCTCCTCATGACTTCCTGCCCTGCTCTATCAAATTATGCTAGAAAATTACTTCCAATAAATCTACAAATATGCATTCTAAGTCAGACAGTTCTGCAGAATCTGTTTGCTTTTTTCCTCCCAACAAAATATCAGGAAGTCTTTTGTCACTGGAGGAGGTTTAGGAGCAAGTGCTATTTAATTAGCTTTTTTCTTTTTCCCTGCACCGAAACTGTGTATGCAAATGCTACCTCCTCACCATGTGCCTTGTCTTTGAACGCAGATAATTGGTCTCGTGACATGACCTGACACTCTTGAATTGCCTCATTCCTTGTCTATCATTCATATTTCTGCCTTTGTTTTAAGAGCTCAACAGTTAAATGTACTCAGCAATTTTTCCAAAGCTTCTCCAATCATTTGGAGCTTTCACCCTGCAGGGTTCTCAAGGAAGAGTTTCTGGGAACAGTATTTCCTGAAATCTTACACATTCAAAATTATATGTCTGTTGCCGTAATAATTGAAATTCTCCTTGGCTTGGACTTTTTTCTTTCAATTTCTCACAGATGTTTTTGCTTATTGGTTATTAAAGTTAAAACTCTGATGTTAACATGATATTCTCTTTTAGTAAGTTATCATTGTATGATGTATAAAGCATCTCTTTTTATCTTTAAAGTCCAATAATTCTATGATGATATAGCTCATTATTGATTTATCTTTATTGATACTCAGAAGTACTCAGTATGAAACTTTGTTCTGATTCATTTTTTGGTTTTTCTTCTTTATATTTACCCCATATGTATGTATATGTATATGTATATGCATATATGTATATGCTTATATTGTCTCTTAATTTTTCTCTCTAAAATGTCCTCTCTACGCCTACTTATCACTTTATTTCATTTCCATTTTCTTGGCTTTTCTTATTACTGTTATGCCCTTTCATATTTGCTCAATGGTACCTCCTCTTCCTTGTCATCTTTGTATTTTTTTTTCTGAAATTAGGTTTTTCTTTTTTTTTCTTTACCTTTTCAGTTATTGATTACTACATAATAAACTACCCTAAATCTTGGAACATTGCGAAAACAAAATACTCACTTATTTTGCTTCAACTCTGTTGTTTTAGCAGAGCTTGGAGAAAAACATATGTCTCTACTCCACCTGGCATCAACCCAAATGGTTTGCCAGGGGCTGGAAGATCCTCTTCAGGAATGGCTCACTCACGTGGTTGTCACCTGAGGTTCTGATGGAGCCTTAGTTCCTTTTCATGTGGACCTCTCCATCTCAACTGGGCTTACTCACAGCAAGGTGCCTGATCTACAAAGGCAGGTATTCCAAAAAAAAAACAAAATCTGAGGCCGTGGCAGAGACCATATTGCCTTCTATAATTTGCCTCCAAAGTCAAATGTTTACACTTCTGCTGTATGCTGGTACTAGATATAGTTACAAGAGCTTGCTAAGATTGAAGGGAGGAACATAGACTTTATTTTACAATGGAGGAGTGTCAAGGTTCTAGAAGAGCATATGGGACAGGACATAGTGTCGCAGCCATACTTGAGGAATATAATCTACCACATAACTGCAATATTTTATTTCAGTTTCACACTTTCCTGCTATTTAGCAGTCAACTCCCATTCTGTCCTTAAAAAAAAATATATTTTATGTATGAAACTTTATCATAAATTTAACTCCATATTTATTTTCTTTTTCTTTACCAGTCAACATTCTGTATTTATTTTTATAGATTATTTTGATGACATAATTCATTAATGAAAAGTTGGATTTTCATAACCAGCCATTAATAGCAGGATGTTATTGGTTAGAGATACAGATAAATGTCGCTTGCACAGTTTCTTAGTGAAGGGTTTATCTGTTTTTAGTGAGAGGTAATTTATTAATTAATGACACTTTCAAGACAAGAATTCAACCTCCTCTTTTACACAGAATTTCCAACGTCCTTTTCTCCCACTTCCTCTTGTGTTCCATCCTGATCTATTTGTTCTTAGATTCACTTGCTTTGATTCCCACTCAGTATGGAGTCTATTCCTTTTGGAGGCTAATATTTGCTGATATTTTCACACTTTTGCAAAACCTTAACACTCTCCATTTTCCCTCATCCATGAACTACACTGCAATGACAGATTTTCATGTTAATTTTGCTTGGTTCAGATACCTATTCCTCTCACATTCTTCAAAGAAATGTAATTTACACACCATGAAATTCATGCATTTAAAGTTTAAAACTCAGAGGTCTTAATAAGTTCACAAGGTTTCACAAACATTACACTAATTCTGATATTTTTATCACCCTAAAATGAAACCCCCTCTCTTCAGAGGGGAACCTTCCTGGGAACCACTAATTTACTTTGCTTGTATGGATTGGTTATTCAGAACATTTCACATGGATGGAATCGTACAATAAGTGGCTTTTGTGTGTTTTTTCTTTCATTCGTGTTTCTTCTCATGGTTCATTCAATTTGTAGCAGGAATCAGTACTTCATTGTTTTTTGTGGCTGATTATTTTTCTAGTATTGATAGCCTATATTCCACTCTTTTCAATCCGTTCATCAGTTGATTGACACTTGAGGTGTTTTTGCTGTGACTATTATGAATAATATGAAAATTTGTGTTTAGGTTTTATGTGAACAGAAGCTATCAATTCTCCTGAATATATAACTTTGAATAGAACTTCTGGGTCATATGGTAAGTCTCTGTGGAATGTTCTGAGGAATTGCAAAGATGTTTTCCAAAGTGGCTGTAATATACGGCATTCTTACCAGCAATATATGAGGATACCACTTTCTCAGCATTCTCATTAACACTTGCCATTGTCCATCTTTTTTTTTTTTTTTATTATAGCCATCCTTGTGGATATGAAATGGTATCTCATCATTCTTTTTATTTGCATTTCTCTAATGACTAATGATGTAGAACATGTTTCATGTGCTGAATAGTTATTCAAGTTTTTTTTTTGGAGTAATATTGGTTCAAGTTATTTGCCAATTTTTAATTGGGTTATTTGCCTTTTTATTTTTGAGTTATAATAGCACTGTATGTATTCTGATACTAGACTCTTACCAAATATATAATTTAAAAACATTTTCAAATTCAAATTTTCAAATATTCAACCCAATCTGTGGGTTGTGCCCTAACTTTCTTTGAGAATGACCTTTGAAACACAAAAGTTACAATTTTGATGAAGTTCAGCTTGTCCATTTTTTTCTTTGATTATGCTTTAAGTTTCATAGCCAAAAAACTACTGCCTAACCAAAGACACAATGATTTACACCTACATTTTCTTCTAAGAGTCTTACAGTTTTAGATCTCATATTTAGGGCTTTTATTTATTTTTCTGTATTTATTTTTACACCATTGTATTTAATTTTTGAGTTAATTTTTGCATATGGTGTGAGGTTCAACTTTTTTCTTTTGCATGTTGATATCTAATTGTTCCAGTACCATTTGTTAAACAGACTATTCTTTCCCCCATTGGATGGTAAATCAGTTGATTGCTAATGTGTGAGGGTTTTTGGAATCTCAAATCTATTCTATTAACCTATATGTCTATCATTATTCCAGTACTAGATTGTCTTGAAACTGTAGCTTAGAAGTAAGTATTACAATTGAGAAGTGGGAGTATTCCAACTTTGTTACTTTACAAAATTATTTTGATTTTCCTGTGTCTCTTGATATTTCTTTCTTTTTTTTTAAGATTTATTTATTTATTTGACAGACAGAGATCACAAATAGACAGAGAGGCAGGCAGAGAGAGAGGCAGGGAAGCAGAGTCCCTGCTGAGCACGGAGCCCAATGCGGGGCTCAATCCCAGGACCCTGGAATCATGACCTGAGCCAAAGGCAGAGGCTTTAACCCACTGAGCCACCCAGGCACCCCTCTTGATATTTCTTAAGAGTTTTAGCATCAGCCTGTCAATTTCTGCAAAGAAGTCATCAGGGATTTTGATAAGAATATACAGAGAGATTTGGAGCATATCACCATCTTAATAAGGAATGAGGAATCTATTTATTAGGTTTTTAACTTCTTTCAGCAATGTTTTATATTCTTCAGTGTACAAGTTTTGCACTTTCTTTCATTTTATTCCTTGATGTTATATTCTTTTTGATGCTAGAAATATTTTGTTACATTTATTTTTAGATTTTTTCCTAGTACATAGAAATACAGTTGATTATGTACTTGATTTTGTATCCTATGACCCCACTGAACTCATTTATTAGCTCTTATAACATTTTTTGTTGCTTTTCTTTTTTTTTTTAAGATTTTATTTATTTATTTGACAGAATGAGAGAGAGGGAGAGCATGAGAAGACAGAGGGTCAGGGGGAGAAGCAGACACCCCGCTGAGCAGGGATCCTGATGTGGCGCTTGATCCTGGGACTCCAGGGTCATGACCTGAGCTGAAGGCAGTCGATTAACCAACTGAGCCACCCAGGCGCCCTTTTGTTCATTTTCTAAATACTGATATACCTCATTTTATTGTATCTTGCTTTATTATGCTTCATAGATATTATGTGATATTTATTTATTTATTTATTCATACAGATTGAAGGTTTGTGACAACTTTGAGTTCAACAAGTCTATCAGAGCCATTTTTCTAAGAGCATTTGCTCACTTCATGTTTCTTTGTCACATTTTGGTAATTCTCATAATATTTCAAACTTCAATATTAAACTATTACATTTGTTACAGTGATCTGTCATCACTGATCTTTGTTGTTAATATTGTATTTGTTTTAGAGCACCATGAACCATGTCCATATAAGATAATAAAATTGATCAAAAAATGTTGTGTGTGCTTTGACTACTCCACTTACTGGCCAACACCCCACCATTTTTCTTCTTCTCCCCAGGGCCTGAAGCGCAACAATATTGAAATTAGACCAATTAATAACCCTACCGTGGCCTCTAAGTGTTTAAAGAAAAAGAAGAGTCATATTTCTCTCACTTTAAATCAAAAGCTATAAATTATTAAGTTTAGTGAAGAAGGAACATTGAAAGCTGAGATAGACTGAAAGCTAGGCCTCTAGGCTAGGAAGACTGAGAAAATTCAAATATGGATTTCTGCCATGCTCTTGCTATAGGTAGTATTATTTTAGTCTAGATTCTTGAGATTAGAAATTTTAATTATGCTCTTGATTTGTATAGTTCAAATGAACACAATTTTTAAAACATGAAGATGGATGTTTCTTCTAAGAAAATGTTAAAGTCTTCTGAAGAGTATCAAGCAACATGTTAAGTAATTATTAACGTTTCATTTTCTAAACCACTGAATGCAAATAATATTTCAGCTCCTTATGCTTGTGTTAACTACCTTTCCACTTTATGAGAATTTTTCAGATTCAAGTAATTATATCTCATTTATAATTTATTAGAGTCCTAGTGCTAGCAAGGTTTTAGAACTGTTGGTACATCATTGATGAGAAAGAAAGGAAGGGAGAGAGAAAGAAAGAAAGAAAGAAAGAAAGAAAGAAAGAGGAAAGGAAAGAAGGAAGAGGTTATGATGAGTTTTTTAATTTTTTTTACATATTTGTCACACTTAACAAGAAACTTTTTTTAATATGAATACCCATTTGGTTGTTGCATTCTGCCTAAGTTATTTATAGTCATTGAGAATAATTTCATATTCACTTTGTTCCATTTTGTATTCACTTAGATAATTTACTTATCAGTAGTTATTTAAAGCTATAATTTTTTTCACTATTTTGTTTTAGTTATACTTTAATGTTTTTTTTTTAAAAATACATTCAGGTATAATTGACATACAACATTATATTTAGTTCAGGTATATGATAGGGTGATTCAACATTTGTAAACTTTGTGATATGGTTACCACAACAAGTCTAGTCACTATGTCATCTTACAAAGTTAATACAATATTATTGACTGTATCCACCATGCTGTACATTACATCCCTAAGGCTTATTTTTTAAAATAATTTTATTTATTTATTTGAGAAAGAGAGAGGGATCATGAGCAAAGGGGGTTAGTGGGAGAAGCTGACTCCCTGCTGAGCAGTGAGCCAGGTGAAGGACTTGATCCTAGGATCCTGAGATCATGACTAGAGCTGAAGGCAGACCCTTAACTGACCGAGCCACCTAGGTGCCCAGCTTATTTATTTTATAGTGCAAATAACTTAAAATGTATACAATTAGTGGAGAACATTAAAATAACATATCTAAATGAAATATTTCAAATTTAAATGTAGTTATTAAGTGATACATATATTAGTGTTTGGGATCCATGAAGATTAGGAGATTTCCTATTTAGAATTTCAGCAATGATTTGTCACTATTTCAATAGTTTATAAGCATTTTTTAAATAAGGAAAAACATCTTTCACTTCCATGAAAATTTTGAAAAATAATTCCAACTTTTTATCGACTGTGCACGTATTTTTTAAATCTGAGAGTTGTGAGAGAATATTTGTGTGAATGGTGACTGTATACCATGAGTGGTTTTTTTTTTTTAATCATTTATGTCAACCTGAATATAAAGATGTCAACTGAGGCAACCTTGAAATTGCCAAAATGATGAGTTTACTTGAAAATAGTACAGGAATTGCAATTTGAGACATAAGCTATAGCCATCCTGGTTGAGGATTTGGGGTAACTGCATTCAATGACAGGAAACATAAAGACCAAAAAATTCAGTTACAATCCATTAAAATAAAAAACTAAGGGAAATCAGCTTTGAAAATTTCCTGAGCAGAGAAAACCAATCCAGTCATTCAAACAAAGTTCAGTTCAGCTTGTTTTTTGAGACTAGCCTGACCTGGGTCATTTCTAGTTCATGCCTCTGAAAACCACAAGTAAAACTTACCAAGGTAGAAATGAGACAATCCATGAACAGCTATTATTTAAGAAAATTCCAATATTATCAGTTTTCTGTAAATAAGTCACTTATGAGAAATCAGTTTCTCAGTCCATAAAATTTATTTCCCTGAAGGCACATTCCATTTTTCCATTTTATATCCTTCAGTTCCATTTTATATGGAAATTCTTTTAAATATTATTACACAAATTTGGAATCAACAGATTAAATAAAGTTAAAATATTTCTTCAGTATAAGATTTCTATGCAACTTCATATAATAATATGCAATAAGAGCTTCCAAGGCAATAAATATCTATGCCATTCTAAGATGCCTTTGTTCACAGAAATTTTTTTCACATACGAATTAAAATTTTTTAGGGGGTAAAAATGGTCTTTAAATTTTGAAAAAGAGCTTATTCAAGGTTATGTTTCTATTACCCTTATAGGAAAACACTTGGTTTGAGAAAGAATGTTTCAATTTTAGGAATAAAATTTGATATTATATACTAGACATACCAAGAGCGTTTGTTTTCATGTGGCTAACTGTGAGCATATTCAAATTGACCTCTCTTGCCTCACAGAGAACCTTGAATGTAACTTAACTATAATAACACATTTTAAGACTGTAGAATAAGTCATTTTCTCTAAAAACTGTAAGAAAATTTTAGACAAATGACTTACTTATAAATCTCATTTGACTTAGATAGCAATACTTTTTTTTTTTTTCATTAAAATTGCTGATAGAGGGGTGCCTGGGTGTCTCAGTGGGTTAAAGCCTCTGCCTTCAGCTCAGGTCATGATCTCAGGGTCCTGGATCGAGCCCTGCATCAGGGCTCCCTGCTTGGGAGGGAGCTTGCTTCCTCCTCTCTCTGCCTGCTTCTCTGCCCACTTGTGATCTCTGTCTGTCAAATAAATAAATAAAATCTTAAAAGAAATTGCTGATGGATTTAAAAACTTCTTACCTTCTCTTAGAGTAAGTCATAAAGTCAGTTTCTAGGGACTTATGCAGTGGAAGTGCACGAGGTCCACTAGTAAAATATATCTTTGGAACAAAAAATACTTCAGTAATATGCAAAATAACTGGATAAATACACTAGCAGGTTGGTTCTAAGTACACTAAGCTAAAAATAAAATAACTCAAAATTCCAGATTATGAATTGCTGTTGATTGCTTTTTAGAGGAATAACGTGTTTTGGAAGGAAGAAAAATTTATTTTTTCTTCACTAAGTAGATTAGGTAAAGTCTTACTTGTGAATAATTGGATATTTAGGAATTTTATCCAACCTTAAAATAAAAACAAACAAACAAAAAACAAACTTTATTCTGCTGGTATAATATATCCTGGTATATATAATTAAGATCTTCAAAAATCTTTCATTGATACCAACTTATGTAATGAATTTTTCTTAGACTACCCTTTATACTTCAGGTTAATTTTATTTTTGTGAATTAAGTGTATTAAGTTTTAACACATAAATTTCTACTTTTTAAACATATTGCCTAGTATCCAAACATCAAGAATTATGGAGGAAGCTTCACCAATCATAGTGTTGAAAATATAATCATAAATTTTCTTGACCCTATGTTGAAGGGAGACACGGTTAAAAAAACTCTGAACATTTTTCCCTGTGAACTTGAATACAAAAAAAAAAAAAAAAAAAGACGTTTGTTTACTTTTGTTATGATGAACCCAAACAGATGTTGATATATTGTAAATGCTTAAGAAACAATAGTTGGATCCAGTATAACATTAAATAGCCTCAAACAAAAGGAAGTGAGTGGTGGAATGAGAAGAGACATTATCATAAGATAATGGAACCAAAGGCACTGGCCTATAAACAAGAGAAATTATGGAAACACAATAGAATCTTTCAGATATGAGAAATTATGAAAACACAATAGAACCTTTCAGATATATTAAAATAAAGTCACTTAAAGGGAAGATTAGATTTAAAAAACATAGGGGTCAGAATGAAGAACAATACATGAAAAGTACATGATTATTTCATGAAATGCATATGAAAATATTTGTCTGAAGAGCTTTTCAAAAAGAATTGTCTTATTTATTTATTTTTTTGAAATTGTTCAAGCCTCAGACTTTTGGAATATTGCAAAAGGGTTCAGGTACTGTGTTGTGGAATAGACTTATCAGGGTCATTAAATGTAGGCAAGATTTTATTTTATTTTTTTATTTTTATTTTTTTAAAGATTTTATTTATTTCTTTAACAGAGAGAGAGATCACAAATAGGCAGAGAGGCAGGCAGAAAGAGAGAGGAGGAACCAGGCTCCCCGCCAAGCAGAGAGCCTGATGTGGGGCTCGATCCCACGACTGTGGGATCATAACCTGAGCCGAAGGCAGAAGCTTTAACCCACTGAGCCACCCAGGTGCTCCTAGGCAAGATTTTAAATCAAGTTTTTTGCTTTGATTTTCTTATATTATCTATAATTTTTATTAAAACAAAACTTTAAGCCACATACTCCCATATACTTCTATGCTGGTTTAGAATATGAATTGTTTTCACTATTTACTAGATTTGAGTCCATGGAGAAAATGTTATTCTATCTTAAGCTTCAGTTTTTTCCATCTATTTTTAATTTTTTAAAGCTATTATTTATTTATTGTTTAATAGAGAGAGTGTGCATGAGTGGGAGGGGAGAGGGACAGAGGGTGAGGAACAAGCAGACTCCCCGCTGAGCAGGGGGCTTGATCCCAGGTCCCTGAGATCATGACCTGAGCCAAAGACAGATGCTTAACCAACTGAGCCACCCAGGCACCCCAGTTTTTCAAATCTTAAAAGAGATAGTGAGCACACCAAAGTGGTGTCATGTAGGTTATATATTAATATAACATGAGATTATATATATATTAAAGGTAAGTATTGTAACTTACAGTAAGCTTCTCCATGTATAATTAAGTGGTGAAATTGACCATGCAGTCAGTCTTACCACTGTGAGTGAGCTAAGCAGTGGATTGAGTAATTAATTTCAATCACAATGTCATTTCCCAAAAGTTAGGCATTTTTTGTTTGTTTGCTTGCTACTCTTCCACAGTTTCACTCAGACAAATGATAAGTATATCACTTCTATTTTTAGTTTTTTTTAAAAGAAGACTGAAATCATACTAAGTATATTCTTCAACCACAATGGTACAAAACTAAAGACCAACAGTAAAATAAAGCTGAAATCTAAGTGTAAATATTAAATATTTAACATGTAAATATTAAACAGCACGCTATTGCACAAACAATGGGACAGATAAGAAATCAAATGGCAAATCAAAATATGTCTCAAAACAACAGAAAAAGAAAACACATTCCAAAACCTATGGGATGCAGCAAAAACCGATGTTAGGTGAAATTTATACTATAAATCTTTGGATTAAGAAAAAAAGTTCATATAAACAGCTTAACATTATTCCACAAGGAACTAGAAGAAGAAGAAACTTAGCTAAAATTTAGTAGAAGAAAGAAATAACTAAGACAAATAAGAAATGAAATAGATACTAGAATAAATAATAACAGTGAAAGTAATGAGTTTTTCAAAAAAATTAAACAAAATTGGCATTGCTTTAACTACATTTACCAAGAGAAAAAAGAGGGCAAACTCAAAAACTAAAATGAGAATTGGAAGAGAAAACAATAAAACAGATAACACAGAAATACATAGTATAATAACAGATTATTATAAACACCTTTAATGGTTTGTTACTTATCTAGTAAATAACTCTTTATGTTAAAAAAATCAAATTTCAATCAAGTAATCCAGCAGTAATTAACACCATTTTTATTGCATACGATTTATTTTGTCAATATATTGCCAGACAGATAGCCTGGCAAGTATACTGCCCCATTTTTGAAGGAAAATATCACACTGAGTTCCTGTTATTTAATTATGTGCTGTCAAACCAGGCAGTCTTAGAATAGTATTATATAATTTGACAAAGTGCTTCAAACAAGATTTCATTGATATTATAAGTGCAAAAGAAAAGAAATTTTCTTTTTGAGAATAGAACTTTTTTTCTAGAAATCATCTGTGGTATGTGTGACTTTAAAGAGTTATTATAAGAGTGTTTTGTGTGGGTTGATTAACCCTGAAATTATTCATTTATTCATCTACATGAATATAGTTTAATCAAAACAATTATTAATTTCTCAGACATTTCTAGACTTTATATTAATAAGTATGTCTTCAATTATAGCTTCTAATTCAAATGGAAACTTCTTTCATTTGTTCAGGAGGAGAATTACATGGAATGCAAAATAAAGGTAGCCAAATTACTTCTAAATATGTAGTTCATTTAGCAAGATTTTTATTCAGGAACTGGACATTTAGCATTAAAAATTCCAATGAGGGAAACAAATCAAGGACCAGGAAGAAAAGATTTAGTCAGTGATACAGATAAATAATTTTCAGATTCTGAAAAAAAAATTAAAAGCAAATAAAAAAGAACTACAAGGATACCAAAAACTCTTGCTCATTGAATAAATGACACAGACTACTTTAAGTTAAATCCCTGATGATCATGGATGCAAAAATTTTTGATAAACTACTAGCAAACTGAATCCAACAATAGCCTCCAGCTTTGTTTTTCTTTTTGAGGTTGTTTTCACTATCAGAGGTCTTTTCTCATTCTATACAAATTTTAAGATTGTTTGTTCTAGCTCTACAAAAATATTGTTGGTATGTTGATAGGGATTGAGATTACATTAAATGTTTAAATATATATGAAATGGAATATTACTTAGCCATAAAAACTAATGAGATCTTCCTATTTGCAATAACATGAATGAAGCTAGACAATATTATGCTAAAAGAAATGTCAGTCAGAGAAAGAAAAATACCATGCAATTTCATTCATATGTGGAATTTAAGAAATAAAATAAATAAACAATAGAAAAAAGAGAGAGGCAAACCGAGAAATAGACTCTTAACTATAGAGACAAATGGGGAGGGGAGGTGGATGATAGGATATGTCAAATAGGTGATGAGGATTAAGAAGGACATGTGCGATGAGCACCGAGTATTGTGTGGAAGCATTGAATCATGACATTATACTCCTGAAACTAATATTACACTGTATGTTAACTGGAATTTAAATAAAAACTTAAATATAAATAAATGAAATGTACTACTACTGCAAATTATACTTTATAAATAAATAAATAAATAAATTTGTTATTAAATTACATAAAAATGTTTAAGTTTTACAAGTGACGTACTTGTTTTAGATTGCCTTTGGTACAAAGAATAAATAATCTGATAAACAATCTCAATTTACAGTTTTACTCATTATGAACATATATTTGAAGGCAATTGCTTAAATATTAATTTACTCATGAAATAGTTGTCTATCATTCATTTCTCTACTTCTCCACTTCTGGATGTCCCTTTAATTTCATATTTTTCTTTCTTTTTTAAAAAGATTTATTTGTGTATTTAGAGACACAGAGAGAGTGAACACATGATTTGGGGGAGTGGCAGAGGGAGAGAGAGAATCTCAAGCAGACTTCCCACCCTGCATAGAACCTGACACAGGGCTTGATCTCACCACCCTGAGATCATGAAAATCAAGAGTTGGCCACTTAACTTACTGAGTCACCTAGGCACCCTTAATTTCATATTTTTTTACACACATACAAAGCTTATATTCAGCCACTAGATTGAAAATAGCTCCAAAACAAATTGATTTAATATTGAAATCCTTAAGTAATTTTATACTATTTGCAAATATGTATTAATAACTTCAATAAAATATAAAATTAATAATGTATGTTCTAATACAAAGAAATTAGTTGACATTATAAAATGCTAGGGCAGCATTGGTAAATGGCTTCCTAGTATACCATAAATTAGATTTAGTTGATGATAATTATAGATCTCAGAGAGTTTTAAGAATTAGAGAATATTTTAATATACTTGATTTTAGCTCATCCAAGAATAAGATTGGATCATTAAGAAAAAAAAATGAGATACATAAAAGTATCCATTTATTGAAGTTATAAGTCACCTAATAGTTTTCTTTTGTCTCAACCTCAAGATAGCTAATGGGTATGGGAGCAGTACTAGCACGGTTGAGGTTGACCTTGGAGATCATCGAGGAGAAAATTCAGTAATGTGCAGCAGTGGCCTATATTTAGCATCTTCCCACGGTTCTAGAGTGTTCTTGTCCTGATGAGACAGGGGAACAAATGTCCAGGAAGGCAATTTAGTGGCATCATTGATGGAAACTTTCATGGCAATGTGGGAAGTACAGGCTTTCAGGTGTGAAGAGGCTATAAAGTGTAAGCACCACATCTTGCCACCCACCTGTTGCAACAAAACACCAGGGATTGAGTAGTTGTCAGAGGTGGATATGTTTCCCTGTGTCAAGTCATACTTAAGAGAGGTCATAAGTCACCCAATGATGGAAACATCAGAGTGATTACACAACTATTTTCTTAAAACTCAACTATTTGGGATTTCTTAGAATGGTATGATAAAATGTCTTATACCTTATAAGTAATAACATCTTATGAATATAATTCATACCATAGGATAAGCATCTCGTGTTTGTTTTAGTTACAAAATATAAATGTTTGACTTGATTTTATACTGCATTATTTTGTTTGAAAGGTTTTCTTGCATACCCATAAATATCTCCCATGCATAGCTCCTATTTTTTCTGTCATTGTTGCTTGTTTAAAAAGGAACCATGCTCAGACTATAACAAGCAATAATTTTGTTTTCTTTTTAATTCCATTAATGGGACTGGTGGCAGGAAGAAAACAGGGTCAAAAGAGAGGATGTAAAATTTTGTTGTTGTTGTTTTTCTTACTATATGCCAGCCATGGAGTCAAGGTGTTAGATAATTTTACATATAATGTCAAGTACCAGCAAGTTTCATTTTACTTTGCTTGCTTATAAGTTTAAATAAACAGAAGTATTTAAAATTAAGAAAGAAAGTTCAGCAGATCCGAATGCTAGCTATTCAGAAGAATGACAAATAAGGTGAAAAGAAGGTAGACGAATTAGTGTATTCTTCACATACACCAAAGTTGACAAAGATCCATCCAAGATGAAATAAAGTCCTTCCTTGATTGAAATCATTTGCTTCTGGGATCTCAAATTATTTTTCTATTTATTAAAGCAACCTGAAAGGATTTTCAGTAAACTTATGTTTCAGTGACAATTAGTAGAAAAGTATGGCTGCTTTTTATTCAATTAAAAATTTTCTCTGTTTTAAGCCATTTTCTGTCACCACATCGATGTGCAGTTTCATTGTTTTTGGGTATTCATAGTGATTAGCACAGTACTGGGTAGATTCTAGTGACAAAATAATTATTTATTAGGTCAAAAAAGTGAGCTATAATAAGGAAAATAAAATCTGAGGGAGGAATAACGTGATGAAGTGGAAAAAGTCAATTACGAATTCACCTTTGAGTGTGCAAATTCCCTTTTGTACTGTTATGAGGTTACACACTGAGGTTTGTAACTAGAAAAAAATGTGTTTTTCCCTTGGCATAACTATTATAAGATAATGAGAGGTTATAAACATAAAAAAATACTAAACAAATATAAAACTAAATGTAATTTGGAGCATATTTACTATGTTTCTCCTTCTGCATATTACTATTTCCAAAGAGGCCTATATAATAGTCACCCTCATAATATGGATGAAACTTCCATACGTGCATTTTATAGGATAAGAAAGAGTAAAATAGCATTGAATGTTAGTTGCATGTTAAACACAAGTGAACTATTTCTTCAATCTTTACAATAATTCAGAAAGATTAAAATTATGTTTTTCAGATTGATGAAGAGAAATTTATATTTCTTTTACTGACAATGTGATATATGAGTGATTAAATAATGTGCAGGTATTAGCTCAATGAGGAAGATCGAGACTTTGAAACCAGTTCTGTTTCAAGGCAGACTTTAAAACAGTATAACCCAACAGTTCTTTGGAGAGAAAAGGTAGTGAGATGCTGAGTGCCAGAGAGAAGTGTCAGTCACTGGAGTTGAATTTCAAACACATAGTATTTGCTTCCAGTGATAACTTTAACTTTTTTCATGATTTAGTTCTTTTCCTATACCCACTGTATATGCTCCTGTAGGAATAATAGAAATAAAACTCTGCATTGACCGTTCCCTGCCCTTGAACCAAATTATTAAGTTCTGCCTTCATTTATTCCCATTTCAAAGTCAGCCTGGCATTTAATTAATCTGCAATCTGACCTTTACCTTTCCAAAATGTTTAGTCATTCAACTCTACTATTCCACACAGACCTTAAAATCCAGGTACAATTATCCACTTACTTGTCCACAACTGCCTTTTTCTCTTTCCATCTGCCCCTTTATTCGTTTGGCCCTTCCTTGTCTCTGGGGAGCTGTTCCTGCCATGTACATCTGTTGAAATTCTTCCAGAGCTCAAAGGCCAGTTAAATCCCACAACCTAAGAGAAGACCGACTTTCTAGATTCCCATAAGGAGTTACTTCTACTTTTGAATAATTCTGAAGTATAGAAATGGAGCTTCATTTATCTTGTGCCTACTTATTCACTTTAACTTCCTCCAAAAGGGAGGATGAGAGCAAACTTAACAGTTCTCTATAATAGCTAATACTCAATTATTTGACATAATGAATCTACTGCATATATTTTCATTTTTGAGATGAATTTACCTAAGTCTAAACATTTTATTATTTTTAAAACTGTATACACTGCATTTGCTATGGAAAATTATATTCCAGTTACTAAAAGTGAAAATGACAATGTAAGTTTTTCTTAACTATTTCAAATTTGACACAGTCAAATAATTTTTAAAAAGCTTAATTTTACAACTACTTTGGTGAGATGAAATCTGTTTTATGAACAAAATAATGCTGTCTCCAGTAGTGGTTCTCCAAATCTACCCCTGGTATTCCTGGGAATTCCATGAAGTTCTTTTAGGAGCAATCGCAGCCCTTACTTACTTTCCCCTGAGTCAAGCTGTTCATCCTTTAAAGTTTTTGAAGAATACAAGATTCTCATTGGGTAGACTATATTTAATAAAACCCATATTAGACATTTATTGGTTAAAGTTAACTATGACAGCATGAATAGTCCATCAGTTTGTATCTTCACTCTCTTTATAACATTATATTTATTTTTTTTTCATTTTGTTAATTTAAATTCAATTAATGAGCATATCGTGTATTATTAGTTTCAGAAGGCACTGTTACAGTACATGAAAAATGCTTTTTTTAAAGGAAAAAAAAAGAATAACAAAAATTATTTCTAGAGAGTCTGCAGATGATATGAAGAGTGTGAGAGCCCAGACATTCAGACCAAAGCTTTTCTAGTAATTTTAGCGTATGTAGGTAAGGTTTACTATAGTGTAGTTTAAAAGCATTATTTTCATGCTATAACCCTTTATTTAGGACTCTTAGAAAGTATGAACCTTTGATTCTTATACATAAAAGATGAGATTAATATCTTGAATTTTTGTATACATGTAACAGCTCTCCTATCAATAACTTCCTTTAAAATCTATGCAAGTAACAACAAGATCCTATAACGGAGTTATCACCAAGTATTGAATACTGATAAACAAAATATCCAATTAAGCATAATTGTTACAGAGTTTTTCAGTATATTTACATTTATGAAGTTTAAACAAGAACAAAAATTTATATTAAACTAACTTTTCAAAGGAAAATGCTAACTTCTGACATGCTTTTTAATCAACTAACAAATATGAATAATGATAAATGAATTTCACATGTTCAAAAATGAACGACAGTCTACCTTTTAGCCATATGAATTCATATGTTATGTGAAAGTGCTTTGTAACAAATACATTTTAAAGCAGCTTTCTAGTTAAGTTTGAAAAGAGGTTATTGATGGGAAAAGCGGAAGGGAGAAAGAATTGACTGGCTTAGCAGAAATCCAAGTGACAAAAAAAAAAAAAAAAGAAAAGAAACCCACAAGTCAGAAATATTTTTAGCAGACATTTGAAAAATGTGTAAGTGGTAGAAATTGGTATACAGAACAAATTGAATTTTAGTAGAGCTGTTCTTCATTGTGAGGGGAAACCCACATCAAAAAGAGACTATTAAATCTGTCCTTAATAATGTACTAGTGTTCAATTATTTAATCAAAACAGAAACTCCACAACTACACCGGGTTTCTTTAAACATAGGGATTATTTTCAGGATGGTGTCATGCTCTCTTCCTAAGAAAGGGAATCACACGTCCGCAGGAAACAGTAGTAAGGATTTGGGGAGAAATAAGGTATTTATTGGGAAAGATTTAAGCTGTTAAGCTTATAAGATCTTTGTTATGCTTAGAGTTGACTGGACAAGAAAAAAAATACAGAAACTGAATTTTATCTTTAAAATCATGTAATATATAATTTATATTGTCATTATAAGCAAGAGCAAATATATTATTTTTCTGAAATATATGAAGAGGTGAAGACAAACAAGCAAAATGATAAAATATGAGAGGAAGTGGGTTTCTTTTAAATGAATTATGGGAAGATATTATCATATAGAAATGCTATAGGTAAGCACAAGTTAAATTGTAGATCTAAATATAGAAGAAAAGTTATATACTAGCAAGGGACTCTAATTTATGTTTAAAACCATCCAAATACCTATCAGTGCTTTCTTCTCATTTTGACCAACCTTATACTTTATGTAAACAAAACTAATTTTACTGATATAGCTATATAGAAAAGTTATACTAACAATTCTTAAGCAAAATTATTTGATTGTTACTTGATTAAGAATAAAGTGACATAAATCAATTTTGTCTAAGTTAAAATAAGGCATAATTTAAACTTGAGTTGTAAAGTATGGAATTTGTGATATTATTACTCCCAAATTTAACATTGTATCCTTTTACTTTATAGCAAATAGACTTGTATTAGTATTTTTAAAACTGCACAATTCAGGAATGCTCATGTTAGAAATAGTTTAAAGAAATAACAATTTCATGTGTGTATAAAAATAGTCCCTATTCAATTATTTTCATGGGCAAGACAAAAGTAAATTAAATCATTAGACTTTGTGTCATGTGCTTACCACCTTTTGGCATAAAATAATTAAGACCTTTAATGATGTCTTAGAATTTTATAGTTATTTTACTTCCGAATAACACTGTGGGGGTTGATTTTGTAACTGACAATATTACAGCAAGAGGATATTAAAATGACTGTTGCCTATGGTAATGAATGTATATAATGACTAAATTGAGTTTGAAATAAGTTATTGCCTGCAAATATGTAACTTATTATATAATAAATAGAAAAAGTAATCAAAATTATTGAAAGCAGATTCACATTTTATCATAAATTTCAAACAAATCTATTGAAAAATGTTGACTTTTTTGTTCTGATTATTTTATATTCAGTAAAACATATCTGCAGAAATAATAATGGATTTCTTTCAAACACGAAGAAAAGCACTTTTGAATATTTGCTTTAAGGTTCATAAAAATAAAGTATTTTTGGATGTTTTGACATACTTCTTGCCATGCTTGTGAGTGTAAGAAAATTTTCTGCTCTTATTAAACACAGGAAAAAAGAATATTTTAAAAGTAAAATAAATGGAAATCACTTGTTTAGTAATTTCTAATTATGATCATGCATTCAAATAAAATTATTCTCTATTCCATCTCATAAATGACTTTAGAAATGATGGACTAAAAACAAAGCACACCATTTCACATGACACAAAAACAGAATGTATTTGCTAAATGTATGCCATAAAATATTTTCATTTACTTAGGTAACTGAAGGAAGTGAATGCATATCAAAATAAAATGCAATTAGCAGTTCTCAATAAAGCCTCTCGTAAGTTCCCATTAAGCATTAAAGTATAACACATAAAATGTTCAGGTGGGGACTCAAGTCAATTTTCTAATCCATGCACTGTTTTATTTCTTCTAGGACAGATTTAAAAAAAATGGAAAACATTTAATTCACTTTTGCAAATCTAATATTACCTTGATGCAGAAATAAAAATAACATAAAAATAAATCTAAATTTGAAAACAAAATTGGTGTGTGTAAGACCTTTTTTTTTTCCCAATTGGAGAAAAAGGTAATCATAATTTTTACAATGATAAGACTTTTTAACTTTCTGCAATTCCAGTAGTTTCATAAAACAATTTTAGGTGAAATAATAAATACTAAACTCTATCATTTATCTTACTTTTGCTGATTCATGTCATTTTAAAAGCATTTACAGTATAAGTTGTAAAAATCATTCATTCATTATTTTTGTTAAATCAGTTTTTTTCAATTATTCTGAATTACCAAACCAATTTGCCCACGCTATTGGTCAAATCTTATTCCATTTCTATTATTAAATGCTAATTTTAAAGTTAGGTGTGTTAGCTATAGGGAAGGTAGATTCAGATTTTATGTGTATCACAGCAACGTAAAGATTCAATTTAATATACTAAATCTGATTTTTTCCTTAAGAAATTATTAGATAGCAAATGGAAATATCCTGGGAACAGTGGGGTTTGGGGGGAGGTGTGGAAATAAGTATAATTTTTAATTGAAATATAATTTATAACAGATTCATTTTGGACAAAGAAAAACAAAAAAAAGATACATACTAGGACAGAAAGATAGAGTGAGTGAGCACAAATAATATATTAGCATATAGAGCCAATGTTAACAGTTGGTAACTATGAGTAAAGGGTACATAAGACCATTTGTATTATTGTCTTCCTGCCATTTTCTGTATATTCAAAATTATCTTCAAATAAAACTTTAAAAATGGCTTGAATAATTATATGAGACATGGGATGATGAGGAAATAGCTTTTTTAGTGATTATAAAAAAGATAAATTGATCCAGGGTACATATTTAAATGCACATATTTAATGTAAATATTTTAATCATTTTAAATTAAATATTTAAATTTAAAAAAATTTAATTTGAAAGTATAAGGGTTTTGAAACTTTTCTCCTCTAATGACTGATCTATTTCCTCCTTAATTCTCTGTGTTCTCAATTAATTTGGATACTTTATCTGAATTTTGCTTTATTTTAAACTACACAATGTGAAAGCTGAAAGAGATATAGAACAACTGTCTGATTTTACAGAACAGGAAATTAGGTCCAGATAAGCAAAATTACTTTTCCTGAGCTCGACTGAGATTTTTTCTGAGAAGTTTAATGTAAAAGATTAACATTAGCTGTTGATTATGGAGGGATTATGCAGCATCCTTGATATTTTCAATGCTCTTTAAATGAATGTGTTAGACTTGATTATACACCAAGTATCTAAGAAAAAAAAAGTCAAGATTCATTTTCTTTTTTCTCATTCAGTCAACAATTCAAAATATTTGAATTCAACATTCAAAATAATTAACAGTTTCATGTTTCTAATGATTTTAGGTAAAAAATGAATAGCTTTGTTTTCTGTTTAATTACATTTTACATGAAATCTAAAACTTATTTTATCACCTTAGTATAATAATCTCTTTTGAAGATTATTTCTTGAAAATGATATTTGATCTCACATGTTTGAAATAACTAGGATGTGCCATAAACTTCATCTTTTAAGTACATTTCCCATTATACAGTTTTGTCATTAAATATTATAATCTTTAAAATTCCAATTTTGTTTCTTTAAGAATTTTCTAAAATATGTAATGTTAAGAACAAAAGGAATTTCAGTCTAACAGAGTTTTTATTGGTAAATATACTTTTATATTTTGTGCCTATATTATATAAATTATAGTTGATTTTTAATTTTAAGTGATGGTGATCTCCAGATCAACTTAATAGAAAATTTGAATTGTATTTATCTGAATTTTTCATATGTTCCTTAGATAATGCTTTTATAGAAGTGATCACTAAATTGGCCTTGAAAGAATTAATGGAGTTTAATTTTCCTTAGGAGTTTATTCTGGTTATGAAAGTCTGATTAAGTGTTTAAGAATAAAATAAATCAAGTAGATAGTCTAGTCTTTTATAATTCTTGTGAATTACCCACCTGTGGACTGTCAGCTTTATAATAAATAGTTCCTTCCAAATTTTAAAACATAAAATTATTACCATCCAGGAAATGCCAATGCAATAAAAATAAAATTTTAATTATTTTAATGTTTTAAATGTGCTTTCAATTAAAACCTGAGAGTTAATAGTTGGCAAAATAACGGGCAATGAAAAAATATAATATATAATGGTGGAAATTAAAGTAATAATTTACATTATATGCTGGTTACCAACTTTTTACACAAAAAGCTTATGAAGGTATTTTGACTTTATACAAAAAACTTGTAAAAATACTTTAGTCTTTGTTGTGGACTGAATGTTTGTGCTCTGCTGCTACGAATTCCTATGTTGAAACCCTATTATTCAATGTGATGCTATTTGGAGATTTGGCCTTTGGGAAGTAATTAGGGTTAGATTAGGTCATGAAGCTGAGGTCCTCATGATGAGACTGATGATCTTAAAAAGGAGAAAGATACTTCTCTCCTTCTGCACACAGCACTGAGAAAAGGCCATGTGAGATTGTAAAGAGAAGTTTCTGTCTACAAACCAGAGAACTTTCACCAGGAGCCAAATCAGCTGGCACCTTGACCTTAGCCTTCCTATCCTCCAGAACCGTGAGGGAAAAAAAAATCTTATTTAAGCCACCCAAATTATACCAAAGTCTATAGTATTTTGTTGTGACAAAACAAGCCAACTAAGATAATCTTAGACAAAAGTCTTGTTAAAATAGTTTGCCTTAAGATAAAATAACGATTTCATGTAACACTTTAATCTTCTTTACCCAATTTTATGCACAAAGAATTCTTTTTTTTTTTTTTAAAGATTTTATTTATTTATTTGACAGACGGAGATCACAAGTAGGCAGAGAAGCAGACAGAGAGAGAGGAGGAAGCAGGCTCCCTGATGAGCAGAGAGCCCGATATGGGGCTCGATCCCAGGACCCTGGGATCATGACCTGAGCCGAAGGCAGAGGCTTTAACCCACTGAGCCACCCAGGTGCCCCAGTGCACAAAGAATTCTTAAAGTGTTAGGTTAGCAAGAAATCAGTTACATACTGATGTAAATATATATGTATACACATTTATACATCTCTCTATATAATATATATGTGTATATATACACACACACACTAATCTTATCTGTGATCATTAATTGTTCATTGATTTATCCTCAAATATTCATTGAGGGCCTAAATAGGCACTGAAGTTTAAGCAAATAAATCAAAATAGCTACTTTCCCCTAAAGGAGCAGAGAATGAACACAACCAAGTAGATTGATCACATGGTGATACATTCTAGGAAGAAAAAGCAAGGAGGTGGTGAACTAGAGAAAGGTTTTGAGGAAGGAGAGGCAACTTTAAATACGGATCAGGAAAACAATCTATAAAACAGTCATATTTAGACTGAAGCTTGACTGATAAAAAGTCATGTGACTATCAGGGGAAATTATTTTGCATGATGGGGAAATACCAAGCCCTAAGGCCTCAAAGAGTTTCCACTACCTGTATTTGTAGAGACTTTCAAACATTTTGATCTTGTATTGGTGTTTGTTGTTTTAAAAAATACAATAACATTTCTTAAGCAACGTTAAACTTTAATTCAGATTACCTTATTTAGTCATTACATTCATGCAAGGTAATTAAATTCTTATTTCTTTTAAAGATGAAGCTTCCTCAATTACTGTGCCAGGATCACAGGGATAAAAGCCGTGGACCAGAAATAGGACCCCATCTCTGCTCTCCCAAGACCTACCACGTGGCCGCCTTTCTCCCTGCTGAGATCACTCTCTCCACACACTCTATTAGAGCAAAGTATACACAACTTTCACTTTTTAAGAAAATAAATTTGTTAATTTCATTGTGAGAATTTGACTAAAGCTTATGATATAACAAAAGATATCCTAGGGCACTGAACAAAAATATATCAGTCACTAACCATCTTCCTAGCATAGTCTTATCAAGTATATCCACTATATAGTTAACATTCACACAAAATAGTCCAACAAGTTGTTTTGGACAAGGTGGTAATATAATATTTTTCGTTTTTCCCCTAAGGTTTTATTTATTTATTTATTTGAGAGTAAGAAATGGAAAGAGAGAGCAGGGGGGAGGGGCAAAAGGAGAGGGAAAGGGAGAGAATCTCAAATAGACTCCACTCCCCAAACAGAGCTTGACCAAGGGCTCAAACCCATGACCCTAAGATCATGACCTGAGCTGAAACTAAGAGTCAGATGCTTAACCAACTGAGCCACCCAGGCACACCTAACATTTTTCTTTTCTACCTGAAATTGTTTTTAAAATGAAATAATTGTTTTGTTTTGATGAAACTATCATATTGTCCAATTGAAGAAAACTTCCTTCATCTAAATGTGTTTTGTTGTAATAAGGCAGAAATATTTCTGTGACATTTTCTGAGAAAGCTTCCCGAAAAAAGTGCTAGAAAGATGTAAGTTATTATTACTAATAGTAGCAAGGAATTCCTGTTACTTATGATGATCTATAAATTATAACTCACATAGGACTTCCTTACCTAAATTTGTATTCAAATGCATAGCATATATATTAATAATCTAGCTATGAAAACCTCAGCTGTTCTTGATTTCAATAGTCATTAAAAATACTTTCATGAAATGGATAACTTTTTTAAAAAGTATAAAAAACCTAGATCCCATTTTTCAAGATAAAACCAATACAATTGTGTCCACAAAAATATTCCTGAATATTACATTTTCTTAATGGTACATAGTTTAACCTGATTAATATATAACTACATAATGTAATCTTGAGAGCTACCTATAATTCTGTTGTCAGATATGAGGTTTTAATAATTCATAATTTACATCAGACAACACTTTCAGATCTTAAAGAAATTTCCCAAACATAATCTTTGTTTCTCACAATAATCCTTTAAAATCGGGAAGGTAGACATTAAAACTGAAGTGACGGGACTTTCCATGTTTTCTTTTACCAGATAGGACAGTAAGAAAGCGAATATAAGTACGCAAAAATTAACTCTAAGTTTCCTAAACTCTTGTAACATTCCAGATTTAGCTTTTGTATAAACCATTGTCATTTAAGTCTAAGAAACTACCTTCTTCTTTCCAGGGTCAGAAGGGAAGAGCCTATGTAACTCCTCAGCTTTGAAGAGGGTAAAGTAGATAATTTATTTTCACTTCTTTAAACAATTAAACACCTTATTTCATCCTCTTTTGAAGAAGCTCCGATTGTTATATCTGAATATCAGATTCAAGGTCCATATAACATAGTAGCAACACACACCTAGCGAGAAATCGCTCCAAACCTCAGGCCTACACACGGCCTGAATTTGCCACAAAACGTCGGCAAAGTCTCACGAGATTTCTGCCCAAAAAATGTTATTACTTTTCCTTTCAAATAGATTCCTAAACACAAGAAAAATGTATTAGGTGAACTTTAAAAGGAAGATTAAATTGATTTTTGATCAGGGAATGGAACCATTCTAGAATTTTTTTTTAAAGATTTATTTATTTGACAGACAGAGATCACAAGTAGGCAGAGAGGCAGGCAGAGAGAGAGGAGGAAGCAGGCTCGGAGAGCCGGATGTGGGGTTCGATCCCAGAACGCTGGGGTCATGACCTGAGTCAACGGCAGAGGCTTTAACCCACTGAGCCACCCAGGAGCCTGAAACCATTCTAGAATTTTTAATACTAGTTTCCTTAGACCGAATATTGGAGAACATTTTTCTTGCTTTTCTCAAAATAGTTTTTTTGAGCTTTCTGAGCACTTTCCTATTTTAAATTTATTTTTTGCTATGGCATTAGTTTAGAATTACTTGAGAAATCACACAATGCTTACTTGCAGACAGATTACTATTTATAAGAATATAAGTTCCATGAGTATAGAATGCATCAGTTTAAAATCATATCCTTAATCTTGGACACATTACTTAAACTTCCTATTTCAATTTTCTCCATAAATTTGGGATAATCATACCCACCTTATGGTATTTTTGTGAAAATTAGGGCGCCTGAGTTGCTCAGTTAAATAACCAAAAGCTGGTACAGCATTAGTTAATATGTGTAAAATATCTTGACTTATTTCTTAAGTTCATAGCAGTGCTAATGCATACCATTACCTACCACAGAATATATTGATTTCATGTTGATTTTCAACATAAAGATGCATTTTGTATTCTATATCTGGATTTGCCTGTGAATTTGATAAAGTAATTTTATAATTTATAAAAACATACAGATAATACATAAAGCATTCTGTTGCATCCTGACACTCTCAGGGGACACAGCAACATCCCATAATAACACTCAACACTTTTGTAGAACTAAAGCAAGAATAGGAAAATATTACTTTCAAATATTCTTTGTATTTATTCACATAGGAACACTTTAATCCAAATCATAACGGAACCATTGGTGTAGGTGGACTAATGGACGTGTTTAAATTGTTATCAAATTAGCTTGAACAATTTCCTATGACAAGCATGTGTAACACTCAATAATGTGTGGAGATAATTTCAGTTTGACTTTCTATTTTGATTTCAGAAGTTCCCATATTCTCCTCAAATTTGTCAGGAAAATCTTGACTCTCCTAGAGTATGCTTCAAACTTCCACTAAAAGTTTTGTTTCAAATTTAGCCTTATTGTGACAAGTCCTGCTCAGAGGGTCTGCCCGTTCACAGAGGGTTTGTGGACTTCTTTGAGTAGACTTGTGCCTTCTAAGCTCACATTAGCCTGTCAATTCCTACATTTTCCTCAGTGACTCTGAGTTTGAGATACCAGTGAAACATGATGTTTTTTTCTCACATCCTGAAATCTTTGGGATTTTCCAAGAACAAAGGTGAGAATTAGAAAAGTTTAGACCAGACGATTATGCTTATTATTTCAAAGGATCCATCCTAAGGCCTCCAAGGACTGAATCCTGATTTCATCTATAAAAATGAGCAAAACCAAGCCACTGCCCCATATTTATATCATTATTTTTCAAGACATGCATCCAAAAATATATTCTAGATCATGTCTCCTGTTTATTCAATCAATAAGTGAGTAACAAATGTTCATAATTGTTATAAATCACTCTAAAATGTACATCTCCTTGATTTCCCTTACTATATCATGGGATTTTTCTATTCTGAATAAATCTCAGTTAAAAATATTTTTCCTTGCATATTATTTTTTTTAATTATTGGGAAAATTAATACTTTTGTTTTCAAAATACAATGTACCTAAATGAAATTTTAAAAAATCAATGGCATATAGAGATACTAAAGAATTGACCTCTTGATTCTTTTTGAGTTTCATTCAACCCTGAAAGTCTAGTTTGTATTGAAAATATAAAATACTTTTTTTTTTAAGATTTTATTTATTTATTTGACAGACAGAGATCACAAGTAGGCAGAGAGGCAGGCAGAGAGAGAAGGAAGCAGGCTCCCTGCTGAGCAGAGAGCCCGATGCGGGGCTCGATCCCAGGACCCTGAGATCAAGACCTGAGCCGAAGGCAGAGGCTTTAACCCACTGAGCCACCCAGGCGCCCCTATAAAATAAATTTTAATTGTTAAAGTCTATTTCTAGTATATCCCTATCATACCACTTTTGACTGCAGCATTTTAAGCAAGTTATGCTTTGGCAAGAAGAAAACAAACACAGCTTTACCCAATCTATTTAGCCAAGGATTAAAAAATAAATAAAGGTGGTGTGGTGATGACATAGAAAAGATTTATTAATAATTGAAGCAGCTTCTCTTTGGCAGCCACATCTCCTAAGTACGTTCACAGCTGTTGCTGATCTTTACAGAGAGAACTTGCCTGAGCTAGCAAAACAACACAACTTTTGTTATATTCTATCATTGAGGCTTAGAACATTATATCATAAGAAACGACATTCATAGTGTACGTTCCTTTCCCTTCAGTATTTATGAACATTAGGCATTCCTTTATCTGAAACCAATGTAATACCAACAGGGCTACCTGCTTAACCAGAGAGAGAAAACAAAGTCTCCAGGTGTCACAAGAAAATATCTCTGTCTCCATCTTTCTAGTAACCCAGTAAGACATTCTCTTCCAGCCCATGACATGATGCTGCTTTTATTTTCCTTTACATGGGGGAAATTGACACTGACTTTTTTCTAGAAACTTGGATCACAGATTTATTCTGCTGTCCATACCAGTAACCTCCCTATAAAAAAAGATCAAGTAGATATGATTATCATTTCAAGAGTGGGAAACTGAATTCCAGAGAAATAAAGTAACATGGTTGGGGTTACAGAACTAGTTATAGATAAAGCCCAAAAGTCCCTGATGTGAGCCCAGATGGCTTTTCACTACTCCAGACTATATTTTTATTAAGAAATCGTAGCTACATAAACATATCCAAGAATTGTGACACTGGCAAAAGCCTATTTAGAAATAAAAGTCCAAAGTTCATAAAAATATATTATAAAGTGCCAGCAGGTAGCCACTGTTGTATACATAGTGTTTGTTCAGTAAGATGAAGAGAAAAACTAGTTTCAGATACTCTTTTAATTATAATTATAAAATCAAACTCCTAAATTTTCTGATTCATTGATTTTTCATAGGTTTAGGGCTGGTACAGGAAAACCCTATGTTAAAGGGACCCAGAACTTTGCCTACAACCAGAACTCAAGCCGGAGAAACAACGCTTACAGCACAACAAGATGGCAGAGGTTAGCAGCAGTACTCAGAAAAGAAGCAAAGCAAAGTTTTTCTCTTTTGACTAACTTCACTGTTACATTTTTTACCTTCTGAATTCCTCAGAGACATTGATTTAGCAATTATCCCTTTCTACAGAGTATCTGGAACTTCTGTCTTTTCCCACTAGTAGTAAACAAGGCCTTCACCTGGTAATAAATATTTTCAAATGTCCTTCCTAATATATACAATAGGGAATAGGAGGGAGGAGAGATGAGTAGGGAAAAAGAATGAACAAAGGAGGGCCCCCAAGAAACCTTTAGTCAATTTCATTTCCCATTTGAACTATTAAATTTTTTCTCCCTTTCCCAACAGAACAAAGTCTCTTGAAATAATCGTCTTTTTTCACTGAGTCCTCTACCACCTCTAGATCACTACTGAACCTTGGTTTTCACACTCGCCCGTCCCATGAAATTGTCTCCGATGACCTGAGCACTCTGTTGTAGCATACGCACAAATCCTCCAGCTCTTTGACTCCTCCAAAATATACTGGTGATTTGCTGGTTGGAGCTAACTTGTAATCTGGATTTATTCCAGTCTTCGTTTCCGCTTGGATTTTTGATGTTATTTACAGTCTACTGGTGAGATGTACTTACATGAGTTTAGAAGGCAGAAGCGAGATGAGTTTTTGTCTCTGGCAGTGGCAGCAGCAGAGGCATGGGTTTTTGGCAACAGTGGGTATTGGCAGAGACCAGTCGGACTCCATGTTCCCCTGCCAGTCAGCAGCTGGAGGGCTGTGTAGCAGCTGTACCGCAGCAGATATTTTCGGCTGTCTTCTAAAGTCTAGGTGTCGGCAGCCACTTCATGGTATCATGCATGCCAATCGCAATGGCATGACTTAAAGACCTACTGGCAGCCCTGTCTGCCTTCTCCTCCTTCAGCTCAGCCAGTAATTTTGTAAGCACTCTGTTGCTTCTATTGCATTCCTTTTGGATGGAAATATATAGAGTGACGTCTCTTCTCAACTCTAAACTGATGATACAGTATTCTAGGGAAGATCTTTTAGTGGTTCTATGGAACATCCTTTAGTGATGGAGATTTGAGATTAGTTTCTTATCTATTTTTATCTTTATAAACCTGATATAACAAAATACAAGACGCATGTTTCAATCTTGCAAATTATATTATACATATATTATATGCAGATTATAGTATAAATTGAATATTTCTCAACAGTATTAGATTGCTTATATAAAATTTAGAGGACTGATGGAACAGGGAATCTGATAATAAGAATGTGATCTTTGGTGGATTCTAGGTCTCTTGAGCTCACAAATGCCACTGAGGTTCTTGGCAAGCAGAAACAGCCTTCTCTTTCAGTTTGAGAAAGTTAGCCCTCCCGTCTTTGAAGACCTTTGAATGATCTCATATTGATTATGGCTGACCTTAGTCTTAAATAGATTAACAGTTCACTAGAGCTCTAATATATACATCTATACATCTATCTACATCTTGTAAACAAAGACTTGTACTTTATCATTAAGGTGAAGACTCTGAGCCTCTCAACCAGGCCCCAATTTGATCTACTTTTTATTTCCAGAAGCCCTGCAAATAGAGGGGGCCCAGCTCCCTAGGTAAGGATTCTATGATGCTACTAAAATATTACACTGTAAATCTTTTTATTTTTTATTTTTATTTTATTTTTATTTTTACAACTTACCTCCAAAGAGATTCACAATCATTTATCTAGGACATTGTGTACCAGGAAAGACAAATATTTAGATTTTTCTGAAAATTCATTCTCTGGCTTTAAATTGTTGCTTATCACAGGAGACAGAAAAAAAGACAGAGAGAGGTGGCATAGATGGTTAACCCTCACCAAATGTTCACATTCTTCTTTCTGTTTCAGAGCTTCAGGTTTAGGTAGATGCTATCTGACTAGTCCCATCTAATAGAACCAATATGCCCTCCCCCCTTTTTCTGCCACAACATCCTTGGAGACTCAACTACCGAGTTTCAGAACTTCAAGATGGCAGATAATCACTTGTACAAAATCTGTCTGTGAGATAAACAAGACATAAATAATTATCATGTTAAGTCACAGACATCTTAAGACTTAATGCTAACAGCACTGCCTTTTCTATCAGAACAAGTACAGAACTTGCTAGCCTTGGTGTGTGATTGTTACTAAAAATAACAGCCAAAATAACCCCCTAACATCTGTGTTGTTGGCGTGGTGACAGGTGACGGATACTGAGGAGAGTGGCAGAGGCAGTAGAAAATGACATCTAAAGTTGAATCTGGTGTATGCTACAGCAAGCCATTTGGTAAAGTACTACTTGTGGTAAGTTTTAAGGCAAATTTCTGCCTACTAAACTTGTAGCTCCAGTAAAGGAAAAGGTGGAGAAAAAATTCATTGACTGTGGTGGTTGAGGAGGCCTGTTTTTAACAAATTATTATAAGAAAGACTTGACAGAGGAAAAGTTGGCTAAGCTCCAAGGCAGAAATGAAAGTGACCTTACTGCTAGATTACAACAGTAAGAAACGGGATTTCAAAGACTTTGATCAATTAAGGCACAGTAAAATTTTCTTGTTAATGATAAGTTTGGGTGTAGCCGCACCTGTCTATTATTCCAGACAGACAAAAGTGAGTTGTGTTTAAGTTGAAAAAAAAAAGGAAAGAAAAAAAAAGGAAAAAAAAGAGATATAGGTTTAAAAAAGCAGAAAAAATAATGTGGAGAACTATCTCATTGAAGTGGTTATTAATATGTGGAAATGACTCAAAATAAATATCAAGAGCTTCAAAAAATTTTTCAGGGTATATATTTCCAAAGAAACCATAGCTTTTACTAAAGAATTCTGAATTTCTGAGTTTTAAAACAACTCTTTTGGTATCTCAAATTTCAAGAGTAGTAAATGACTTGTCTTCCTAAACTAGAGGACAGTTAGAGCTGAAAAAGTAGAATACATTTAATTATGAGTGGATGAACTTCAGGGAAGAAGACTGTTATCTTTGTCAAAATCAGGACCATAATAAGGACTCAGTGGAACCCTCACTTTTAGGGTGGGAACATCTGCTTGAAAATTTGGAAGATTCCCTTGAACTTTGTGCCTGAAAAATTGATCTAGCTCCCAATCCCCTCCCTGTTTGAATATGAAGCCTTCTCTCTTGCTTGAAACTTGAGAAATATTCACATACGACTGGTACCTTTTAGGACATTGCTTGTCCTCCTTAACATTTGCCTCCATTTCCTCTCCAGGCCACCAGATCTATAACTTGGGGTCAAATCACAATGTGACTCAACTTGGGAAATGTTCCAGTTAGGCTGACTGAGACCTGATAAATAACAAATCTGAGCATTTTCTTGTGAATATCAAATCAGTATATATTGCTTTTTACTTGAGTTCTTCACTTTCATATTCCAAAGATGCTCACATTCAGCACATCTGAAATTTAATTCATTTTCCCCTTAATGCCCTCCTTAGGAATATTGATAAGAACATAGGAGAGTTTTGTTCTACTTCATTACAGCTTAGTTAGGGTATGTCAGTTACTGACACTCAACATACCATTTTCATAGAAAGGTCTCTAAACCCAGACAACCTGAATTCAAATCCCAGTTTCCATGCCTTTTAATCTGTTTTATCTATTTAATAACTTTATTGTAAAAATTAAATATAAATGTATATAAGTGCTTGTAACTTTGCCTTAAACATAGTAAATATTCAGAAATGTTAACCATGTTTGCTATTATTTAAAATGGGAACTGAAATCTTGTATCAGAGCATTAGTTATCATTATTTATAATTTACAGGATATTTAATCAAGCTTTAGTTAGTTACATTATAAACTGAAATTAACAAACACATTAATTAATGGTGGAAGGATTAAAGCATCTACCTTAAATCAGTAAGACTATTAAAATGCATGTTAATATCATTACTATTAAAACATTTCTGTAAAAAAATTCTTGATCCTGAAGGATGCTTGGTTGGTTCAGTCAGCTAAGCATCTGCCTTTGGTTCAGGTCATGATCCCAGAGTCTTGGGATAGAGCCCAAGCCCACCATTGAACTCCCAGCTCAGTGGGAACCTGCTTTTCTCTCTCTCTCTCTCTCTCTGCCTGTAGCTCTCCCTGTTTGTGCACTTTCTCTATCTCTCTCTGTAAAATGAATAGATAAAAATCTTAAAAAAAAATGTGACCCTAAAATAAATAATGCAAGGGGATGAAAGAGACCCATATTGGGGAAAGAAAAGAAAAAAAAGTTGTAGATCAGGGGATCAATCATTCATCTAAAATAAATAAAACATAAAAATAGCTGGAAAATGAGAAAAGTAAGAATATGATAAATGAGTAAAATAAGGTAATTAATTACAAGTTTTAAAAATAAAGTTTCAGGGGCACCTTAGTGGCTCAGTCAGTTGTGACCAGCTCTTGATTTCAGCTCAGGTCTCAATGGTGGGGTCATGGGATTGGGCCCACATAGGGCTCCATGCTCAGCAGAGAGTCTGCTTGAGATTCTCTCTCTCTCTCCCTCTTCCTTAGTCCTGCCCCCTGCTCACTCTCTCTCACCCTCTAAATAAATAAATAAATAAATAAATAAATAAAATGTTTAAAAAAATAGTTTCATATATTCAAAGAATGTCTAGGTAGGAAAACAGAATGGGGAACTCTTCCATTCAAAAGAACATCACTAAATGTGGTCAGCATAGACCTAAAAGTGATATTTCTAAAATATGTGAAAGCAACTCTAAACCTCTAGTGACATTTATATGCCATGTTCCTGAAGGGGAAAACAATTTTTTAAAGGAGCTTATTTTTTTTTAAAGGTTTTTATTTATTTATTTAGAGACAGAAACAGAAAAAGAGAAAGAGTGTGTGTGCATGAACAAGGAAAGACACAAAAGGTGAGGGGGACAGATAATCTCAAGCAGACTCTTCACTGAATGTAGGGCCCCGTGTGGGGCTTGATCTCACGACACTGACACATGATCTGACCTGAAATCAAAAGTCGAGGCTTAACTGACTGAGCCACCCAGGTGTCCTAAAGCAGTGTATTTTTTATTTTTATTTTATAAATGTAATTTAATTCCAGTCAAAACCCCGAAGAGATTTTCTGGGCACTTAGTGAAGTTATTCTAAAGTTAATCTATAAAAGTAAATGGATATACATAGATTCATAAGATTTCTAAATTATACAGAGGAGAATTGATTCACTTTAAATAGAACATAATAAAGGTTACAGGCTTCAAAGCAGTATGATTCATGTACAAGAAGTTATTTTATTTGAGTAGAAAGAGCAGATGTTTTTGTAAAAGATTAATTTTAGTAAATTAAAGTAAATTAATCTAATCAAATTAAGTAAATTAACAACTATTAATTTACTATAAAGAAAAAACATCAAAAACTATATAATACATTTTAGTAAAATATGTTAATATTTATGTAATTTTTATTTAGTAAATGACTTCCAAAGAATAAAACAGAGAGTATAAACTAGAATAAAATTCATAATTTTAAGAATATATTAAAATTAATTGTCATATGTAATACAAATCATGTTGGGTAACATTATCTACAGCTTATATTTCAGTGTATTTCCCAATTACATACCCATACACACAAAGCTAAGATGAAAATATTAACGAAACAGAACTGGAAAAGTGTAAGGAAATAGCTATTACTCAGTAGTACTGACAGAAGTATCAGTTATGAAAAATTTTGATAACATGTTGGATAATCTAAATATACAAAAGTCTTTAGAACTCTCAAGGACTAGCTGCATTTAAAAATTACTACTTACTCCTGAAATTGAATAGTAATCTGTCTTTGAAAATGATTGTGTAGAACTACCTTTAAAGATAAAAGTTACTTTTACATTATACTGCTAAATAAAAATTACATTGTAGTAAACAATGGACATAATATAACTCTGGTTTTTGTGGGAAAAATATATGCATGTACAGAGAAGTCTAAAAACATCCTTCACCAGAAGTCTAAACTTATTTATCTCTGGTACTGAAATTACCATAACTTATTTTACTTTTTTTTTTTAAATCTCTGTCTTTCCTAATTTATTTTGCATATTGGATCCATTTTGTATGGATTAAAATAAACAAAATTCTATAATAATAACTTTTTTCATTTTATAGTATTTCTTCTGTCATTCTTACATTCTTACATCTTATATGATTACTGTAAATTCTTAAATTTCTTCATTGTATTATAAATTCCTTGCCGAGACAATACCTCTACAATTATTATTACAGAAAATTTTCACAAATTGGACACATTGAAGTTTGTGGTAAAAATTATGGCTTCCAGTGTAAGAAGCAGCTCTTTTATAATATTTTTAAGATGACTTATTTCTGCTTGAATATAACATAATTCACCTTAGCAGAAACTTAGCATTAAATATAATGCTATATATATCTTTATGTGGTTATTTTATAGAAAAGTTCAGGGGGAATTTTTGTAAGTAACTCAACACATAGCTACCTATTAAATCAGTGACTTCCAGGCAGTTGATTACATACTTCAATGTTGTGCTAAATTACAGAATGGGATGATGATCATCGTGAGAAATGTGAACTCCATGAGAATAGAATATAGTTCTCATTAATCTGTGTGTTTCTATGACCTAGTACATTGCCTAACACACAGTTAGCATGTATTAATTATTTGTTGAAGAAGTAAATGATTTCATGATTTTGTAAGAAACATGTAGCCATGGTTTATCTATAGGAATGACTAGTGCTTCAAATTGCTTCAATGTTTCATTTTCAGAAAAGGCATAATTAGGATATTTAGTATGAAATTACCAAAAATGTTTATTTTCTCTTTAAAAGACTGATATTCTTACAACACAAGAAGCAACAGGTGCTGGTGAGGATGAGGAGAAAGGGGAGCCTTCTTGCACTTTAGTGGGAATGCAAACCGGTGCAGCTGCTCTGGAAAACAGCATGGAGGTTCCTCAAAAATTAAAAATAGAACTACCATAAATCCATTAATTACACTAGCAGGTATTTACCCAAAGAATACAAAAGTACTAATTCAAAAGTATACATGTACTCTGATGTTAATAATGGCATTATCTACAATAGCCCAACTATGGAGGCAACCAATTGTCTATTGACTGACGCATAGATAAAGAGGTGGTCTATATATACAATGGAATATTTTTCAGCCATAAAAAGGAATTAAATCTTGTCATTTGCCATGACAAATGGAGCTGGAGAGTATTATGCTAAGTGAAATGAATCAGTAAGGGAAAGAAAAAATACCGTATGATTTTGGTCATGCGTGGAATTTAAGAAACAAACACATGAGCAAAGGGAAGGGAAAAGAAAGAGAGTGCACATCTCAATCCCAGATTATGAAGGACATCTGATATTACTTTGTGGGGGTTAAGTATTTTTTTCTCCCATTGCAGTATTTTATTTTATGTTTTTTAAGATTCTACTCATTTATTTGACAGACAGAAATCACAAGTAGGCAGAGAGGCAGGCAGGGTGAGGGGAGCAGGCTCCCTGCTGAGCAGAGAGCCCAATGCAGGGCTCGATCCCAGGACTCTGGGATCATGAACTGAGCTGAAGGCAGAGGCTTAATCCACTTAGCCAACCAGGAGCCCCTCTCCCATTGCAATATTTTAAAATGCTCTTTTACTTTACTTCTCCATCACTTCTATTACATATTCAAATGTATTCTATAATTAGCAGTGGGTAGGTTTGTTATAGAAAACAATAAAAAGTTATTATTTTAGGGTGCCTGGGTGGCACAGTCTTTAAGCGTCTGCCTTCAGCTCAGGTCATGATCCCAGGGTCCTGGGATGGAGCTCTGCATCGGGTCCCCTGTTCAATGGGAGGCCTGCTTCTCTCTCTCCCACTCCCCCTCCTTGTATTCCCTCTCTTGCTGCCTCTGTCTTTCTGTCAAATAAATAAAGACAATCTTTTTTTTTTTAATTTTTAAAGATTTTATTTATTTGACAGAGAGGGATCACAAGTAGGCAAAGAGGCAGGCAGAGAGGAAGGGGGAAGCAGGCTCCCTGCCTAGCAGAGAGCCTGATGTGGGGCTCGATCCCAGGACCCTGAGATCATGACCTGAGCTGAAGGCAGAGACTTTAACCCACTGAGCCACCCAGGCACCCCAAAGAAAATCTTTTTTAAAAAGTTATTATTTTAATAGAACTTTTGTACAGTGGATAGTGTTGGTATTCTCTTCTGTCACTCCCATCTGCCTTGGACCATTGGCCCAGGTCAGAGCTCCTCCACCAGTCTCTGTGTGCTTCTCAGTTAAGAATTTGCACTTATAAATTTCTTCACATGAATGCCTTTGAGCACTGGAGTTGCCTGTGAATGAAAAGCCAGAAATAATTGGGATTTTTTTTTTTTTCCCATCTTCATCCCCCCAGAGTAACGGTTGCAACCAAACCCTGACAGATTTGGAATTGTAAAACCCAGCTCCTTTGCCTCTAGACAGATAAACTCTGGAGTTTACTCTCCAGAGCTTCCTGAGGGATTAAGCTGAGCCTGGCACTTAATCTGAAATCCCAACCTGATTTTGCATTTTCTCTTTCTGATTAGAGTACTGCAATGTTTAAATAAAAAAATACATAAAACTTTATTTACACAAAGTAAATCTATACTACACATTTAATCTAAATGTTATTTTTTTCCAAAAGATTCTTTTAATTTAATCTTTTTGGCAATATTTTGTTACAGTTTTCTCATGATTTAATAATAAAGACTATATTTATAAGTAGCTCCGTATCCTACTGGGTCTTGGCTAAATCTTCAGAGCATGCAGAGCTTATGATTATTAATATGTCTTTGGACTTTTTTCTTATCTTTCATTCACATTACAACTCTTATGTACAAATAAAATGCTTGCTCTAAAGTCAGTAGCCAGTATGGTTATGCTGAAGAGATATGGTTTAATTTAAATATTCTTGTTTTGAAGTAAGTGTTCATTTTCACCCTCATTATTTTGGAGAAATATAAAAAATCTCTTTTTACTGTTTGCTTTTCTCTCTCCTTCAACTAGATTGGACAGATTTATTTCTTGTTCTTTTCACATTAAATAACCACACTAGTCAGCATGTTCAGATGTTTTTAGTCTCATCAATTTAAGTTCTATTGCTTTACACATCCGAAAACTGTACATGTAGTTGTATGGAAACTAACAGAAACTTGAAAATCAGTGGTAGGTAGTTAAGTAAAAGTTTTACTCTGTAAAAAGGGAGACTCTATCTCTTTGATGGCTGTTTTGAGAATTCGGCAAATACTTACACGTAACTAGTAGAAGCAAAAAGCCTACAACTTCTAAAGTTTTCCCTTCTCTAACATTAAATATCACCAAAACATTTTAACAGTGAAGTGTTTTTCATGTGGGATCTTGATCCTACATAGTAACAGGGAACCTCCATTACCTAAAATTCTGCTGAAATTAGCTAAGGAGATTATAGACCTGTCCCAAATGTAGTACAATATTATGGTTCAAAATTCATAATGTAGAATTTGTGCCTACCATAATCCAAAGGACTAGGAGTGAATTGCACAATCTTTCTGTCCAGAATTTCCCACAAATTTCTATAGAAATAACACTTAATTCGTAGAGTTTCTATAAGCATATGTTCATGTTCTACAGTTTGTTCCTCCTCACCCACTAGAATGTAAGAGGACTTCTGCAGACATAAACTGGGAACAATTAGGAAGATGTTAGCCAATCATGCATATGTATGTCTATACTTGCCCTTATTTTTTACTTATCCCAGAATTTTTATTGAATGCATGCTATATTTAGGTACTCACTCTCTAGGAACTGCGGACTTCATATGGCCTACATGACTTCTTGTGGACTACATCCTAATGAGTGAGCAGAAAAATTAAAAAAAAAGAGACATTTATAGAGTAATAAATTAAAATTTTGACTGGTGTGAGAATACTGTTAAATTTACAGAACAAGTAAGACAGGCTGACATACTTAGGATACTCAGTGAATGTTTCTTCAAATTAGTATCATTTAAATGGTGATCTGAAAGATGACTGTGGATAGCTTTAGTGGAAGTACACAGACAGAAGAGTATGTGCAAAGGTTCTGAGGCAAGGAAATTTCAAGGATGACTAAGTAAGGGGAAAGGAACATCAAAGACTGGAGATTTGAAAAAGTGTAAGGTTACTGAAGACTTTTTGGAGTATAACACAAAGCTGTTGATTTTATTCTTCATTAAATTGAGATTCTCTGAAGGTGTTTAAATAGCAGAGAGACATTTAAGTGCTATTTATTTAAGAATATCACTGTCACTGTTTTGGAAAGGAATAAAGATTTGATTCCAGGATCTAGTTAGAACTCTATGACAAATGCCAGTATTGACTGTGAAGGTTGAGAGAATACACAACTTAAGGTCAATGTTCTTTAGTTTTAAAGGAGACAAGGCGATGTAAAGGAAAAACACAAACAAGTTTTCACTTCTGGTAAGTGATTAGTAGTGATGACACTAATAAGATACGGAGAAATAGGTTGGGTGATAGAGATAGAATTGGGAGGGGAACCAAGGGTTCATCTTCTGGAAATATTGTTTTTTGAGATATTTAAGAGATAACCAGTTAGAATATTCTAGAATGAAACTTAGAAGAAAATGTATAGAAAAATATATTAATTTATCAATCATATACCTATAAGTAGTATGTAAAAATATAAAATGGTAGTCCCATTATAAGACTTTTTTTTAGATAAGACTGTGTTTGAGCCCTTATTCAGGCCAACATTCAGAGGAGGAGTCCACAAGAACTTTGGAAATGTTGGTGGAGAGATGAAAAGAAATACAGAAGAATGTGATGTCAGAAAAGACAAAAAAAAAAAAAAGGAAATCTTTAAGATAGTAAAAGTTGTCAATTACATAGGGTGAAGATGAAAATAGCCTGTATATACTAAAATGAAAATTTTTAACTGCTATAAGATGATGAGTTTATAGCAAAAACCAAACTGTGATGGTGGTTGACTAGTGAATGGGAAGGCATGGTAGCAGTGGTAGGTAGTTTTAAGAGAGGTTTTTAGATATTTCAGTTTTGCTGTCTATTTTGTATTGTTTAGTGAAGGCAATCAAACACTTTCTATGCTCTTGAGAATTTTCCAATATACAGACTTTCTTTAATTTATAACACTGATACCTTATTCCTTGATCTGACTTGAAATGCTTTATCCTCTCCCCCAGAAGACTCAAATTCCACATTAAACAAACAAAAATCACAACAAAACAAAACAAAAAAATCTGCCCTTCCAGCCTATGACCCCAATCCCTAAATTATAAGAGAAAATAATGGACCATAAATAAGTCTCAAAGAATTAATTCATACTTCTAAGCAAGTATTTCAGACCTCTGATACTACAGTGCAGCAGTTGGCACAGGGAGCAGATAGGATATAAAGAAGCATATCAAATTGCTCCTAGTCTCAGAAACTCAGAGGTCCTTGGAAGAAAACAAACAAACAAATATATAAATCAAAAACTGTACTATGATCTAAGAAGCCAATGGCTTCATATTACATTTTTTTAAAGTGCTTGTAATTTTCCTTGATGTTTCAGCCAAGGTTCAAGAACAGAGACAACGCAACAGTGGAGGCATATTCTTGAAGGAATAGAATTTTGAGCTGCAGAGAGAGTATAAAAGGAGATCCCCTGTGGAAGTAATGGACAGAAGTAGAACCATGTTTATGTGAAAGAGTGGACTTGTAGTACAAATTGGATGGAATGCTGCCTGGAAACTAAGGTAACAATATGGAAGTTGGAAAGATAATCTGATGTCAAATATGAAAAATCTTAACATAGCCAAAGGTAATGAATTTGACTGATGGGTGAGTTACATGGAAGTACATTTGAGGAAGGTATCGAGGGAAGAGGAGGGAGGATCCATATTCTACTTTTTTTCCCAATCCAAAATTTTGAAGCAGAGAAGTGAAATACTCATATATTCAGTTTAGAAGGGTAATTTTGATAGCCGAGTTGAGAATAAATTACAAGATGGAAACACTGAAGGCAAACGTTAGGAGTTTATTTTATCAGTTCATAAAATAGGAAATAAAGGCTCCAACAAAACTATTGGCAGAAATGAAGAGGGAGGTGAATTTTGAGAGATATTTATGAACTAGATTTAACAGATTTTTATGACAAATGGATAAGCTGGTGAAGGTGAGAGAGAAGTTGAGAATTCAATAAAATTTAAGAAACATCCACCTATAAAATGTATGCTAGATGTTTTTGCATACATTATTTCATGTGAGTTTCAGTTACTTTATGATGTAGATCTCACTATCCTCTCTTTATAGGTAAGCATATTAAGGTCTAGAAAGGGAAAGTAATATGCTCAAGATTTTATGGTTAGCAATTGCCAAAAACAGTACTTGAGCTTCAATTATTTTATTCATCTCTACCTAACTTGGCTCCTTATTTCTTCTTTTAACTTCCTGACTTTTTCTAGAGCTACAATCCTGGATGGTTGAATAACACTGCAAGTGTAGTTATCACTTTTAAGCCATAAAAATATGATTTTATTTTAGTGTTTCTTAAATGTTGCCTAAATTTTTATTTTTTATTTTTTCAAAATTTTATTTAAATTCTAGTTAATATATAGCATAATGTTGGCTTCATGAGTAATAAAATATGATTTTAGACCAAAGATGATTAAGTCCTTGTCTAATAACTTGTATTCACATAGGGATTACAGTATTCAAAATACTAACATATAGTTTATCTTGCTTAAGCCCCAACACAGCCTTGTGAAAAACCAAGGCATATTCCACAGAAGGACCTACTGCCCAGTTCTTTGGTCTCCACCACTGTCCCTATCTTTGGCCCCATCACTGTTGGATAACTGAATGACAAAGAGTTTCACCATTTTCATAGAGTTATTAAACCTGGTAACTGGAAAGAGACAGGAGGTGTTGAATCCAATTCTGTCATTTACAGATGATGAAATTTTGACTTTCTGAAGTAAGCAATTCACCCGGATTCACAAACTGAACTCAGATTCTCCAAACTTCTGTATCCTTTTCTAGACCATTCTCTCTCTCATTAAAATCATTCCATGCTTTGCTTTTAATAGCATTGTTGATAAACTCTACAGGCTTTCTTCTATTGAAGTTGTGCCTCTTGAAAAGGGGCAAGTATATCAGAGTAAAAGAAAATAATTTTTTTAAATTAAAACTACTTTGCCTAAAAACACATTATTAGTTTGTCCCATAAAAATGAAAAAAAAAAATGTGAGTTCTAAATAGTAAACTGCTAGAGGAATTGGAATATTCTAACAACTAAAAGTGACCGTTATATGAGCCAAGAAAATATTAATTAGTCTGTATGCTCACTGTGGTTGCTGGGGTAATTTTACTCATTGTGATTTTTTCCTATTTTCACATTTGATTTATCTTTTTGAAATTAGTTCAGCTTCAGCTTATTGTTTGATATGGTTTGTTTGCACACAAAATTCAAGGCATTATAATTTTGAAACTTTCAGATTTTATTGTAGATAACATATCATTGTATTATATCATTGTAGTAAATATAACATTAACAAGGTAGATAAACTAACACAGATTTACATATATAGATAGCATCTAACATAATTATTTTATTTCTCCAGAACAAAATTTTACTAGAGAATTTATATCTACTTAAACGGATTGCTTATTTAAATGTATGAGTTTGATTTTCAGCTTTAGTTATATTTACACTAAAGCAATTTTCTTGCTGTAGTTTCAATGGATAGATTTCCATTTGCAATTAAATATTAATAAAGTTTACATTTGTTTTTCTTTCAGCACTGTTGATATCTTCAAGAAAATATTATGCCCTTTTTTTAATATCAGAGGGTTATAGGAAACACATTATTTTGGAAGCAGTCTTTTGCTCATCCAGCACTCATTTAGCAACAATCTCATTAAAGCAGTTCCACTGGTTGGTGAAAGAACATCAATGCCTCAGTACTAATAAGGATCTAAAATATTAATTTGAATTTTGAAAAAAAGGATTTCCTAGATGAGCTACCAAATTAAATTGAGTCATTACAGACTGGACACTTTCATCAAGGATCAAAGTGGCAATAACCAGCCGCTAGGATAGTAAGGAAATCCAGCAAAACTGGAACGCTAATGATGTAGAAAACCAAAGGGCAATGGAGTGAAAAGGTCTAAGAGAATTCAAGAAGGTTTGTTTTTAATCTCATTTTAGATTTCTACAGGACTCAGTATGTGTATGAATTTCTTTCACAAATAGCCTCTTTTGAGTGAAACTGATTTCTGTGAATAGTTGTCAAATGTGACATTTTCTGCCATTTTGCAGAAGTAGAAATTGCTCACTAGGGATGGAAGAGTCTTTGGTAAGTAAAAGCTCAGAAACTGGTGTGTTGAGAATTAGGTCTTTGATGCATGTCTTGTGAGAATAAGTTTGAGGATGTTTGAGAACTTTTCTTCTCATGAAATAGGAAGATAAAAAAGTTTCTAAACATCATTTTCTCTATCTTAGGTGACACACATATTTAAGCAGCTTGTCTCATTTATTTCTAGGAAGTAGGTCGTCTAAATTGCACAGAGACTGTATCTTCCTACAGCAGTAAACAGGCTATTTTAATCATCCCTGATTGCCTAAGTTTGCTGAAAGGAGATGATTTCTTTTCATTTACAACACACCATTTCTGGTCTCTGTGTATTTATTACTTAAGACACTCTTCAAAATATTGATCCTTATTTATAAACTAACATTTCAGGCTAACAATACCATAAAACATACTATCAAACTGCTCTGTCAATTATTGAGTATATGAAAATATTATTAAATTTATGTAACAATGTCTATGATGATATATAATTATGATTAAAACGGTACATAAGCAAGATCATTGCTACGATGTTTTTTTTTTTTTTTTTTTTTAAAGATTTTATTTATTTATTTGACAGACAGATCACAAGTAGGCATAGAGGCAGGCAGAGAGAGAAGGGAGGAAGCAGGCTCCCTGCTGAGCAGAGAGCCCGATGCGGGGCTCGATCCCAGGACGATGGGATCATGACCTGAGCCGAAGGCAGCGGCTTTAACCCACTGAGCCACCCAGGCGCCCCTGCTACGATGTTTATAATAGAAAAAATAAATGAAAACATTAGCTGAAGAGTTATATATTATATACAGTAGAATATTATGCAGTCATTAAAGAAAATGTATAAATGTAATTTGAAGTAAAATAGTTAGAAAATTCATACATTCTGTGATTTCAAGCAATTGAAGAAGCAAAATGTATAGGAACAATTTGGGAAAAAAGCTAGCCAAAGACGTAATATCATTCACCATTAAGTGGTGGGATTCCGAGTGACTTTTATGTCACTCTATACATTAAGCAACAACTCCAATTACTGTGAATGTGTTATTTCTTTAAAATCAATCAGAAGTCAAAAGAAGTTTAAAACCAATGAAAAAGACACAATTGAAAGTCTGATAACCCTAAATCAAATGCTTTAATTTCCTTACCATTTTCTGATTCAGACTCATAGCTTTCAGTACCATCCAGGGGCTGATGAATCTCAACTTGCATCCATTCTCTGAACTCCAGACCACAAATTTGGTATCTCATTCTGAATACCTAATAGGCTTCTGATATGCAACAAATGCAACACTGAGCTCTTGATATCTCTCTTATAAGGCTCCTGTCATCTTGCCCTTCTTAATTAGTGTTGACTCCATTCTTCTGGTTGCTCTAGCCAAGATAGCAGGATCACTGTTTCATCCAGCCCATCAACAAATGCTCATGGGTCCGTTTTCAAAATATTATGAAAATATAAGAACTCACAGTGTTCTCAAGCCACCATGGATTATCGTTGAGCCTCCCACTAGTTTCGTTCTTCCTCTCAAGCTCAACAGAGTGACAAGAGCAATGGCGTAAAGTATAATTCAGATCACATCAATGATGCTTGACACCCAGAAATGTCTCAGCATCTCACTGAGAGTAAAAGTACACCTTTTGACTATAACTCACAAAAACGCAACATAAATCTGGCTTGCTAGTTATCCTCTGACTTCTCATCTCCCACAGATGTTGGTCTCATTTACTCCACACAAGACCTATTGGCTTTCTTGCTATTCAAGTAACAGGCTAAGTGTGGTCTTTCAGGACCTTACTGTTACCAACTTGTCCCGCTGCCTTTAATTCTACCCCCAGTGTGATGGTCAGGAATATGTATCAAACAATAATATATATCATATAGCCCCTCCAGCTAATCAAACACTAATCTAGGAGATGTTATGACTATATTTTGTAAATATGATTGAAATCCAAAGTTGGCTGATTTTTAGTAAGAGAGATTAGTCTAGATAATTTGAGTGAAATTGAGTTAGTAAATTGAGACAGCCCTAAGAAGACATGCTCCCTGTGGATAACAGCTGTAGCTCATGAACAAAAGTTGCACTGTCCTTTTTCATTGCCTTCCCTATTGACTTCAGCTTTTCCTAGCCAGCCCTCCCCATCCCCGTCACATAAACCAGCCCCTTGCAGTAAATATCTTAATACATATCTCCTATTGGTTCCTTCTCTCTCTCTGGTTAAACACTGACTGATTCACTATTTAACTACATGGGTATCATTCCTTCATATTTTTTTCTCACACCACACCTTTTATTAAAGTCCTGGCCACTATTTGATATATTTAAGCTTCCCCTTTCATGCTTTATTATTATTAAGTTTTATCACCTACCATTATCCACCATAATAGATGTTTAACTGACTTGTGTCAGATTTCTCATTGGAATGTACATTCGATGAGACAAAGATTCATATGTCTTATTTGTTTCTATTGAATTTTAATTACTCATAATGGGATATAAGGGTTGCTTAATAAATATTTTTTGAATGAATAAATTATGGAAAAAATTTATACCTGAAATTATTCCTGTTTTCTCATGTAGATTTATTAAATTTGCTTTTAGTCAATAAACACTATTATATTTTTAATTCTTTGTGTGATGTATGATTAGTGATACTGTCATTGGTTTCGTAATCCTGTGTGAGAGCCCAACAAGGGCCACTGAAGTAGGTGACAGAGGCCAGGGTTATAGCCTAATCTTCCTGGATCTGTGAGACCCTTCCCCACTCAGTGAGTCTCCTAAGGACTGCCTATCTATTGTGAATAACTAAAACAGTTGCTGTAATGAGTACATAACAATAGATGGGACATTTTATATACTGTAAGACAGTATTAAAAAGTACTAATAATGTGGAGATGTTTGTAAATATTTCATTAGTAATTAACTTGATAGTATATATCATAACATGGCAGTTTTCAATTCAATAAATATGCTGTCTTTAAAACTAATGATATTAATATGTCTGGTATGAATAAAATACACTCAATAAGTAATTAAAGTAGTCAAGGTTCATAATTTAAAGTAGTTTTAATACAAACTATGAGATTATTATTAGAAATGCCTCCTATTTTACAAATCATGAAAACTGTACATTAATTGTGGTTTTTGGTTGAACAAAATGTTTTTTTAATATGAATAATAAGCAAAGAGCTTTATTTACAGGTGCTACATTGAAATAATAGAGACAATGACAAGTATAGTGTCTTCATCTGGCAAGAACACATTCTATTTTTCTTGTTATCTGTTGTTATCTGGTGAGGCTTCTGAAGCCATTGTTAATTCAACTTTGATTTACCATCTGATATTACTTCTACCATTTCTCTAGGAATCAATTTCTCTCTCCCCACTCTTTCCTCTCTTTTCTTTATCTGTCTCTCTTTTCTTGCTGTCTCTTACACACACCCACACACACACGCCCCACACACGTGTAATTCCAAGTCACAATTTTGTGCCTATGATCATAGCACTTGCTAAGAGCCAAAGGGAAAAAAAAAAAATCTCAAGCTTAGATTCAGCTTAATGGCAGAACTTATAAATACATCTCTCATCTCAGGAATGGTTAAGTGTTATTTTGCAAGCACAAGTACTTTCTATGATTACAATAACTCTAGCCTGGAAACATAAAAATCAGAAGTGCTTTAGACTTTCTAATTCCAGACAGTAATATTGGGAAATATGTTTATGAAATGAGATATTCTAAGTCATGGAGAAACTTTTATATGTAATTTTAATTCAGTTGCATTTTAAAGTAAACATAAAATTGGATTTCCTAAATGTACATAGAAAACAATGTGAAATTATTCAAGCTGACCTTTAATTCAAAACACTCCCCAAATTTATTATCAATAAAATAAATCCTATGTAGCAACAATAAAAAATATACAATGGCAAAAATATACACTTTCTGGCCCAACCCTAATTTAATTGGACTGTTTATTTTGTTTTGTTTGTTTCTTCATTTTGAGTTTTTTGGTGTTTTTGTTTGTTTGATTGTTTTTTTAGAAATACTTGCTGGAACACTGTTATTAAAATTCTAGAAAACAACACAATTTTGTTGTGTAACATTCAGTTTCTTATGTTCCAAGTTAGTTTAAATGAACTCGTTGAGAGGGGAACCTTTTATCTCCCTTTTAAGACCTGGAAAAATCCCATTGTTAGCACATGCCCTCCCCTCAATAAATCCACATCAGTGGTAAAAGAGGTTAGAATCTGAATAGTCGAAGCTTAAAACATCATCAGATTGCATTTACAACTGAGTGACGTCACTGGTTTAAAATGAAAATAAAAATATGGTAACATGTTAAAGGGCCCTCTCAAGGTCCTGTCATTCTTCTCAATGTGGGCATCCCACAAAATGCAAAGCTACCCATGGATTATCTGGGGCAGCACTGAGGATAAACTAAAAAGGCCATTCTTATTCTCAAAATCTAAATCTGACAAGAATATATGAGCAGACATAATAAATTTGAAAACTCTTTTCTTCTGTTATTGAATATTTCTGTACGATTGGTAGATATATGATTAAGTCATGAACTAAGTATTCTTAGTCTCATGAAACTAACACCATTTAGTAACATCCAAACTTTGAACTTACTCATTCACGATATTTTTTAATCTTACTATATTTTTTAACCTTATTATATTGTACATAGCCTATTTTTTTAACCTTAATATATTGGCTGGCTGCTTTGTCAATTTTAAAGAGTACACTGTAGTATACATATGTATTATATACTTATATTTTTAGTATGGATTTAAATGTTTTAAATTATGGTACAATTCATATCAAAATATCTTTTTTTACATTTTAATTATATGTGTATATATATATATATACATATATACGTACTTTTACATGTATATATGTTTCTTTTTAAGCACAATTTTATCTCTTTAAACATATGTTATGGCAAAAGAGGCCAAAGTCCCTCAGAATTATCAGTTCCTTCAAAGGCCAGGCTATAAAGATAATGATGATATAAAAATCAGAAGTGTCATAGAAAGTTTAGTGTGCTCAAATTTACTACTGGGGATTCTAAAGTAGAAATTTAACTCCTCTTTCTGAGTTATGAGCAGAGAGCTAAAAATATGCCTGCTAGATAAAGAACAAATGTTGTTTAAAGCTAACTGTAAAGGCTTTTCATGATACTGTCGCCTACTGGTTAAAAACTCTGAGCTGCTGCTTCCAGGGAATACGAAAGAGTGTTACCTAGTGTATAACAGAAAGTCCATTCTCATTTATGCTTCCAGAAAGAAATTTGTTCTTACATTTAAAAGGATTTTAAAATGACACTTCCATCCCCAGAGTGAGCTGGCTGTGGTGATAACACCGATGCCTTGTTCTGAGGTGAGATAAAGAGATAGAGAACTATCACGTCAAGTGGCACTTACATCAAAAACTATAGCAAACAGGAAGTACTCTCTGAGAAACTCAGTGAGAGGAAAAACACAAATTGAAACAAGTATAAATTAAACACTGCTCCAAAGGTGTTTCACTGAAGGGAATATTTATTTTTAAAGGGGCAGTTTTCAGAAGTATAAGCAAGATTAACCAACAAAGAGGCCAATGCACCCCTGGGTGAGAAACCATGGAAAACGGTTGTCCCCTTAAGCCTGAAGGAAACAGTGGGGGATCCATGTTGCGCATGACCAGAACCCAGTGAAGACTGGGGATGTCACAAGGAAGTACCTCAGAGGAACCAGACTAACAGTTAAGCAAGGAAGAGTGGGCAAATATGTAGCCATACTGATGTCTCCTTCCATTTTTTAATTTCCAACCAGCAACTCCCAATAGTCAAAGCAAAATGAAAACCAGGAACCAAGAGATTCTGAATAATACAGTCCCTGGAGATTTGCCTCCTGGAACAGAGAAAACAATAATGGATCTGAAGGGGCAACCCCTTGTTGGATGGTGGGTAGGGAACTGGGAATTATGAGAAGTCTCTCTGGGGTTTAAAGGACACATATATTGCCTTCATATGGAAGCATAATTTCAAACTTAAACTTTCTCACTAGGAAACCAATTATTTACTTTGTTTTCATTTCATCTTCTTTAGGACAAAAACAGCTGCAAATTATTGTTATACCAATCCCTCAGGCCCATGTTTCTTCCTTTGGTTTTTCTTTCTAATAATTTTATCAGTTGAAGAATTGTTAAATGGCTCTTTCTCTTTGTTTTTTCCAACTTGTCTTAATTTGGTTTAAGTTTGTAAAACCTGATTTTCCTCAAAGTATCTTTTATTTCTAAAATTGTGCTTCTTAAACAGTTTTCAGAAAAGACATGCATGTTGTTTGAGATAAACTTCAGGTGAGTAGTTTAGAAGGAGGAAACAGAACCCTGACTCTGAAAACACAAAATTGAGTCTAGAATCAGCAGCCATTATAATAAGAGATGGGGTGAATGAATCTCATGATATCCAGGCTAATCTGAAGTCTTGTTCCTGGATGGGTATAAAAACTCAGAAACTTGAGGGGTCTTTCCCCAGCCTATGCCTTTACTGCATGTATCCGCTTTGAGTCAGTGCTCTCTCCAGGGAGACACAACCTCTGTTGCTCTGTTCAGTGCAAGACCCAATCATTGTCATGAGCTGAATTCCCTTCTTCACTCCTTTAGACTTAATTAATCTCATTTGTTGGTTAAAGATAGTAAAAATAGTGATACATAGCTTACTCTCCTACTCTCTTCTGCCTGACATTGATCAGATTATGTTTGCAGAACACAATTTTCTCCTCATCGGCATGTACTGATAGCATTTACACCTGATTCCCTAGAAGGAGAACTGGCTAGACTGTGGAATATCTGGTCACTTACCTTGTGGAGTTATGAAGATCTAAAGAGAGTCAGACACATCTTCCAATGACCAGAATGCACTTCTTTCTGGCCTAATGCCTTCCGATCTCTGCTCACTTCTATGGTCAGTCTCAAAGACTCCTATCAAGGATAGAAACAAAAGACTGGTATGATGACAAATATTTCCCTGCTCTTACTAAGGAGGGTGAGTCCTTTCTTTATAATGGTTAAATTTTCTGCGTTTAATTTCAAATCATCATATTAATTTTTAATAGTTTAAAGGATTATAGCTGCTCTGCCTTCTATTCCAGGAAATAAAGAGCTGTAAGTGTTGCCTTCACTTACAGTGAAAATAAACCAGACTACCTTCACACGTGTTACTTTTTATCAAACCAATCAGACAGTTGAGAACACTGAACAAGGAACATGCTCACCGCTGGAGAAACCACCAGACACCAGTACGAAGTGTACAACCAAAATAGTTGACTGATGGGTGATGGCCAAGTGCTAGCTGGAAGAATAGTGATAATCATTGGGAGGAAGGGCAGGACTGGGGGAGTCTCTAGGTTCTTGCATGCTCTTTTTCTTCAATCCATATTTGGATTAAAAGAAAAAGTTTGGAAAGAGGTGTATGAAGTCCCTGTCATGGGCAGAACTGGAGGAGAGCAGCAGAAACCATGTGCAGGTTCAAGAAAGGAAAGGAGATCTCTTTTCTTGGGAGAAAGGCACTATTAAGGAGACTATCACTAGAGGTGGCAGAGGGGCAGTGGAACTGAAAAGTCTATACCCTCAAAACCCAGAATGGAGTGCATCCTTAACACTGAGGATTAAATAAATAAATAAATAAATAAAAACCCAGAAAAACACACCCTTCCGATATTAACCTTTCAGACTAAGTTAGTCAAAATTATGTAACAAGGTAAAGCAAAATTTCTGGTGGAGGGAGGAGAACAAAAGGGAATGAGGAAGGCTTCTCTATGGTACAGCACAATGGGGAGACCTAGAACTGAGAATCAAGCAGTTACTTGGGTAAATGAAACATCTACTCTAAACAGAAAGTAACCCTTTAGGAATTCAGACGCTGTGTTACAGTGGAAACAACAGTTAATCCCCAAACAAGTTCAACTTCTGGGTAGACAAACTGAAATCCTCCCAATGAGCTCATAGCAGAAAGAAAGGGATGCTTATTTCTTTGCATAAACACTATCCACTTCAGCATATGACTGACGACAAGGCAAAGATGTCCGTTCTGATTACACCTTTTTAGCCTCGTACTCTTATCCACTGCAAAAAGACCAAAAGAAGGGTGGAGGAGATATATATATATAATGGAAAAGAAAACATAAATGCATCTCTGTTCATAGAGGGCATCATTGTTTATGTAGGAAATTATAAAGAATCTACAAAATGTTTCCTAGAATTAATAAATGAGCTTAAGAGAATTGAACTGTGTGGTCAATATACAAAATCAATTGTACTTCCATATATTAGCAATGAATAATTGGCATTCAAAATTTTTAAAAAACCCCATTTACAATGGCACCAAAAAATGATGTATTTCATTACAAAACCAGGTTTATTTTCTCTTTTTTTCCCATCTCTGAAGAACATAAAGTCTTCTTTTCGATAAACTGTATTTTTATAGTTTGCTATAGAATCTTGTATAATTTTATATAAATGACCCTATAAATACATTTAGTCGTTAGTATTAAAAATACAAACTTACATGACACTATGTTTTAAGGGAGCGATACTTGATTTTATGACATCATCTTATATGGTGACAACTGCAAGCCACTGATAAATAAAGAAGGTAATTTAAAAAGAACTCAATAGGCTGCAAGTCAGTTTTTCTCACTCTCTTTGCAAAAAAATAAGTTCATATTTATTTTGCCAGACTTGTTTCATTCCCATGGGAAAAGTAAAAACAACATGAGAATTTTTAGATGATGTTTGCAAAACATTACCATTTAAGATCTGCTGAAGAAAAGAAAGCATTTAATTTGGCAGAGTTCAGTTCTTGTGAGCAACTGCTCAATTTGACCAAGATCAGCTGTCAGCCTTTTCTTGTCTTTTTCTTTTCACCTATTCTTCTCAATGTTGCCAGGTTGAAAACACTGCTTTTCTCTGGCATTCAGGTTAGACTCCCATCAAGAAGGCTGGAAACCTTTTCTGTGAAAACTCTGGTATCTTTAGCTAGAACAAGGAAATAAAGGGAAAATGTTAACAATAGACCAAAAATGTGAATGGCATTTCCTGTATCTGGTAAAAATATAAGATGGAAAAGATAGATCTAAAAGAGAATACTTACCCAGTTAAATCCTGTGCTTATAAATAAGCATATTGTGGGGACATTAAGCAATCAGGAATTCAGGGTGAGGGGGTAAAATGTATCAATTTCTCAAAAGGAAATGGGATGATAAAATAAGTGCATTTAGTGCAAAATGCTGCTGTGTGGGCTTGACTCGAGAGTTCTTGAGTTCACAGGAAATAGATCCAAATGATAGACATTCGCTTCAATAATGACGCAAAAGGAACAGATATGGCAGAAAGAGTAATAGAGGCAATATTGTATAAAAATAAATATAATAAGAAACAAAAGAAAGTAGGGACTTAAATGGAGAAAAGTTGAAAAAAAGAAAGGGAAGAATTCAAAATAAAGGGACAGGAAGTGTTTCAAACTGGACGCAAAAGTAATCAAATAATTTCATCAAATACTGCGTTAACGAACCATGACATGTCTGTGGAAAAATGTTCCGTTTTAATGTCACGCTATACTTTCCTCAGGAAAGGATTATCATAATTTATAATTATCATGAGCAAATCTATAAATAAAAATATAAGAATGTTTAAGAAGAAGAGAATACATGAATAAAAAATTGAAGCCTAACACTGCATCGTTAGTACCAAAGTAAAAAAAAAAAAAAAAAAAAAAAAAAAAATTCCATGACTGAATAGATGGGAATGAGCAATAGCAGAAAGCACCGTATTCCTTCCCCTTCTATTTTTCCTCAAAATAGAACAGGACCCATCTGTTTAATTTGGGGTGAGGGCAACGGTTGGTTAATGCTACTCTTTACCGGCCTTGCTCCTTCTTTACCCCCTCCCAACGTACAAGTGGGTGGGATGGACATTTTGTGGCATCTGAAGATTATATAATTTAGGGGATCCTTTTTTAGAAAAAAGAACACAAATCTAGAGGCACTTCTGTGGGCAAAGTCAGTTGAGCATCCCGCTCTTGATTTTGGCTCGGGTCACGATCTCATGGCCCTTGGTTGGAGTCTGCCTCCGATTCGCCCTGGGCAGGGAATCTGCCTGTCCCTCTCCAGACCTTCTGCTCCTCCTTCTCCCCAGCCCCTCACACGTGCATGTGTGCACATGCTCTCCCTCTTCAAATAAATGAATACAGTAAAAAAAAAGAAAACACGAATCTAGGAATAAGATATTAGATATAATAGTACTTTATAGACTCAGAAAAAGTATAATTACTGAAAAATTGTAAAAGCTAGTAGACCCATCATTATTTTTCTTCGTTCAGATTTTTTTTTCAAGATAAGCAGACTGTATCAATAACAGAAAATTTAAGGCTATTGTCAAATATGGAAGAAAAAAAAAGTCTGTAAAAAGCTATAAAATGTGGTTTTCTTTGTAGAAGCCGTTTTAGACATTCTGTTTCTGTTGTACTGCTTTAGCTTTGTCCCCTCAAACTAAAAAAAAAAAAAAAAAAAAAAATTCTCTTGAATTGTATTTCATATTATTTCTGTGTTAATCCAGGTACTCTAAGAAGAGAGGCCAAGATAGGAGCAAATTTCCATTTATGAAAATGCCTGTGAGAAGAAACAGGGAGGTAGTGAGTATCCGACAATGATGCAAATCTGATGGTGAGTGAGATTAAACTTCATTCGGTTCATAGGTAATCTATCCCTTGAGCATGTGAAGTGTCTAACTAAAGTATCTTTAAGTTTAATTTTGAGAGGGAGTAAAATATAAGAAAGTAAAGTATCCAGAAAAGTGCAAAGAAATTGCAAGTCCATTTTCCTGGGAAAGTGACTTGTCATGCTTTACTATCTAGCTCCTAATTAAATTAAAGGAACAGAAAATGATCTAATAGTGAGAGAAGTACTGGAAAAACAAAAGTAAAACAGCTGATGAGTTTACCTGAGGTAAGTAAACTCACAGAAGGTTGTCATTATGTGTGTGGAAGGAACGAGGGGATGGATGTGTTTATGAACAGTGGAATCCATAGTTGTTGTTGTTGTTGTTGTTTTTCTTTTTATTAAAGATTTATTTATTTATTTATTGAGAGAAAGATTGAGAGAACATGTGCACATGTGTGAGGGGAGGGGCAGAGAGAGGGGAGAGGGATAAGTAGACTCCTTGCTGATCTGGGGCTTGATCACAGCAACCTGAGGTCATGACCAACTGAGCCCCCCTGGTATTTTAAAGCCCCTACAGTGTGCAACAGGAACATCGTATTTTTAATTGTACACATTTAATTTCTTCTTTGAAAAATCAATATTTGGATTCGCTGGTACTTTGCCAAAACTTTCTTTAGTATCCTTACTATGTAAGATATTTTGATCTCATCTTGTACTACGTTCTATGTTTATTAAAAATGGAAGAAATAGTAATGTTATGGGAAGACCACAAAGACGGAATGACTAGAAAGTAAATATTAAAGCAAAAGAAATGTATTTTTAATGGATAGAGTTATTTTATAATTATATAAATGTTTAAAAATAATCATTAAAAAAGCACAAGTTATGAAATAATGGGAAACATATTTCTGAAATAAATTGAACGAAATTTGATAAATTAGTAGGATTTTGTTGGAATGGAGTTTATCAATAAAGTAAACCAAACTCACAATTTATACAGCAATGTCTACGACTAGTTCTCTTTCAAATTGACAAATATTCTTCTAGAGCTCGGAACTGTGGGAGGCCGTGCAGTAGCTTGAGAGAGAACCAAACCAGCCCCTGACTCGCGCCTCCTTGAAACCTAAGGGTTAAAGCAATCCTGTGGTTAATAAGTTGAGGTGCTTGAGAATGGGCCTGTGCCATGGGTCTCACACTCTCCTGCGCGACCACCCTCTGGGGCTTATCTGGAACAGGACATGCAGGCCTAAAGCCGTGAATCAGTAACTTGACTTGCTGTCCCTGCAGGGGCCATAAACTGCACCTGATGCCCTTTTGGCCCTTCTCTGTCTACTTATCTATAGGGAACTCATCTTTAAGCAGCCCTCTTGGCGCCATGATGTTTGCACATGAGCCTTAAGAAACCTTCTAAGGGGAACCGGTGGAAACTATTTTAATAATGTAATGGATCACTGCTTCCTTGTGATTGTCTCTGTATGATACTTATACCAGAGCACTCTTCTGAATAAACTGGCATTGCTTGGACATCATCCACTTTGCCCCTCCTGTCCCCATCTCTTTGTGTCTCGTCTTCATTTCACCATCCTCTTACCCTCTCCACCCTGGTCGTGTTGTCGCGCCGGCCGCGACACGGAACAACTTTCTTTTTTTTTTTTTTTTTTTTGATTATTTATTTATTTGACAGACAGAGATCACAAGTAGGCAGAGAGGCAGGCAGAGAGAGAGGAGGAAGCAGGCTCCCTGCTGAGCAGAGAGCTGACGCGGGGCTCGATCCCAGGATCCTGGGATCATGACCTGAGCTGAAGGCAGAGGCTTTAACCCACTGAGCCACCCAGGCGCCCCTCGGAACAACTTTCTGAATGAACATAAGAACTATCAGTTGCTGTAGTAGTTTGCTTTAAAAGAATGTGGAACAAACCTTCGATATTAACCTTTAAGGTGATATAAAATTAACTTCCTCTGAAAGTTTAAGTAAGTCTCTCTTAGTGACCTTTGACCCTGCAAAGGTCACCTCCAACCCCAGGAATGTACCTGATAAAGGAGAAAAGGTCAGCAAATTATGACCACAAAATCAGGAGCCTCACTCTGTACAACATTTTCATGGGTCAAGTTGAAAATTCAGAAACAATATGTAAGTGTTGAAGGAAACATCTAAAAAGAGACATATTTTGGGAAGATGTAAAACAGGGGCACCTCGATGGCACACTGAGGTTAGCCTCCAACTCTTGGTTTTGACTCAGATTCTGATCTCAGGGTTCTGAGATTGAGCCCTGTTTCTGGCCTCAGCACAATGTCTACTTGAGCTTCTCTCTCCCTCTCCCTCTGCTCTTCCCACTACGGTTCTCTTTCTCTCAAATAAATAAATTAATCTTAAAAAATAAAGATGCAAAACATATACAAAGCAGACATAGGTCTTTCCATGTGTGTTCACCATTACTAGAAAAAACGCCTGACATATCTGCAAGTTCTGGCTGCTTGTGATGGTCTATCCTAATTGTTGTGTTGTTATTATTTATAAGTAATAATAATAATAATAATTTATAAATAATAATAATTGATGTTGAGATAGCTTCCATTCTGAAAATATCATAAAATACACTGGCTAAAGCAAATTAAATTTAGTAATCTGTGTGGACATTTGTTTATATAACCTAAAGCTTCTATTTCCACGAAGTGGTCTAATTCCACAAAAGCTGAAAAAGATCAAAGACCAAGAAAGCTGAATGAAACTAAAAGATCCATGCTGTGTTTCTATTTCTTTCTTTATTTTATTGCTAGGGTAATATTTAAAGCAATCTTTAATGTACTCAAAAGCATAGTGAAAGACAATTTGCCTAGGCAACAAAGAATAAAGAAAAGAGAGTGATATATGACTTCATCAAGCTCAGCAAATGCCATTTTGATGGATTAACAGAATCACTGAATACATTAAGTAATCAAAACACTAAAGTATTAAAACACAGGATTGCCAACATGTGTAGATATTTAATATTTACGAAACACTAACCAAGCATTTCAAGTTCTGCTCTGGTTAAATTTAATTTATTTGGATATGCAATTATTTCAGGCTCTTCCAGAGTAACTAAATGTCTTGGTCGAATTATAACGTGAATAGTTAAGAACATTTACAGTAGATTTTCCAGTATAAAAGTTATAGCAGGGTGCCTGGGTGGCTCAGTCAGTTAAGTGGCTGCCTTCAGCTCAGGTCATGATCCCAGGGTCCTAGGATCCAGTCCTGGATGGGGCTCCCTGCTCTGCAGGAGTCTGCTTCTCCCTCTCATTCTGCCTGCCATTCTGCCTACTTGTGCTCTCTCTCTCTCTCTCTGTCAAATAAATAAATAAAACCTTTAAAATTAAATGAACAAAAGTTATGGCAATAGGGAAATTGATTGAGTGATAACTATATAGAGATACAGAGACACATGTATGAATAGATGCATATACATAGATACAGATATATACATACATGCATGAGTGCACACATACATAGAAGTCGTAAGCAGTTTCTAGATTAACTTAAATAATGTCAGTCTATTTTCATTTTATCTCTTCCTCTCATATATTTCAATTACATAAAGCATTTATTCATGCCAGATACTTATAAATGGAAACAAACTTCATTTTTCCCCCCAAAATAGAATGTCTTCAAACTCTGGGCTGGCTTCATCAGCATGAGCATCACTGGTAAGAAGTAAATAAATGATTCCTCCTGGACTCAGAATTTACTTTTTATTTCTTTTTTCTTTTCTCTGTCTCTTGTTTGCAGTAGGATTTAAAGTTGAGTCTCAAAACATCAGCTAAGAAACATGGTGGCTCCCTGTACATTGCATTCCTCCAGTGTTCTTAAGTGTCTCTCCCAGCTCCTATCCATTATACAAACACACACACTAATACACACACACATGCACACACATACACTGTCTTCATCTCCTCCAGCATTAGTCCCCTAAGTTATTTTGTGAGATGCAGGGGATTGCTCCTTTTTCATCAACTGAACTATCTTATCTTACCGGGAAAGAAAACAGGCAATACCAGAAAATACAATATTTAAAATATAGAAAGATCATTCTGTCTAGTACAGACTTATAACATTTTCTTTGTAATTTTAGAACACTACCTAGTTACTTTCTGAACAGTGAACACTTTTCAATGTAGGTGGGGAAAAGATGAAACAATATTCTGTAAAGAAAATTTCCAGATCAATGACTAAAACTAACTTTCATGAGCTGAGCCAAGGATATACAACCACTAGACTCCTTCAATACACATCTTCTACAATAGAGAATTAGTCAGTGTGATTACTCTGGAAAAGAAGAGCTTGGAAGTGTCGTGTCTTGAGCTAAGCCCAGAGTGTCCTGCTTACACTGAAAAAAATGTCCACAAAATAAAATAAATTGCTTTGAATGATTTCAAGTCAAACATACAAATGTTTCAATAAATGTAAGTCTATTTAGAAAGTCTTTTTAGTAGAAAAAATTCTGAAATGCATATTTTGTTTTCACTTAATTATCAAAGAAAGAAGGAAAGAGAAAGGAAGAAAAAGAAGAAAGAAAGAAAGAAAGGAAAGAAAGAAAGAAAGAAAGAAAGAAAGAAAACTTTTTGCTATCAATATCTAAAGCAAAACGTTCCTTATGCTCAATTCTTATGCTTAAGGTGAATGTTTATTTTCATCATAGGGCAAATGGTAGCTGTTCTATTTACTATCTTCACAATATCCACTAAAGTAATTAAAGGACAGCTATAGTGTTAGATGGCTACAGTGACATATTATTGGTATTATTATTGAGTTATTATTGAATAATATTATTACTGAATTCTACGGGAAGTGAAAGATATATACTCAAACCTAGATGTGTGAATGAAATCTAGTTGTGCATGGCCTTTAGAAGAGATAGTACGATACAGCAAGTATTCGATAAATGTTAGTTATGAATGATGTTATTGGTATTTCAGGTCTGAAATCTTGATTTTTCTCATAGTCAGTCTATTTTGAAAGAAAATTACCTCGTGGAATAAATCATTCCATGTATTTAAACCTATTACGATTTATTCATTTAAGCCCAAATACATAATTTACATGTCATTTGTTTATTTTTTCATTCTTCCCTTTGATGTTCACTTCTTTTTTTCAAATTGTTACTCAGTGCTTACTCTGTGACAGGCACTTTTTCTTAGGTTATGGGGATACAGAAATAAATATAAGTTTTCAGCTTTACATCAAATAATTTAGAATTAGAATGTGGAAATAACAAGAAGAGCAGCACAATTATTATTGTTTTAGAATATGAGACAATTTATTAGCAAGCCTTATTTGATCACATTTTCCTCATAATAATAAATAACATTCCTCTTCATAATAGGAAATGCAACTTCTTCAAATTTCTCGACCTTCTCTTTTGCAAGCCTACATCCCTATAACTGAAACAGATATGAAAAACAGATATGAAAAAAAGGAAAAGATTTCTCACTAGGTAATATTCTATATTAGATACTCTACATGACTATGTTAATTGTTCCATTTGTATAAATAATCATCAGGGCTCTGTTTCTCTTTCTTTTCCTGCCTTGTCAAACTAATTCTAAATCCAGCATCCTTTCAAATTAATTAGCACAAAGTCAGATGGCTTGGCAAGAGGTGGAAACAAAATAGAAGTAAGACTATAGTTGGAAACAATCATTCATTGAATGATGAACTTTCTATTACTGGAGAGCTTCTAATAATAGCTTGCTCTCAATTACCTGGTTATTCTCTTTACTTAAACCCACATCATGTATTATTATTAAACCCACATTATGAAATACATGTATGACAGTAGTCTTTGTTTAATAACTCATAATTGATCTTCATGTATTAATCATTTCATATACAACTATGCCACAGGATCAATAGAATTTAATGAACTCTATCCAGTCAGTGAAATAGCTATAAATTATTCATGTCTGAAAATGAACTGTATTAAGTTAATCAAGTCATTAGGATCATTTTCTAAAATAAATTATGAGACAAAGACAACATATCTTTTAAAAAAAAATGAGTGATCTCTACGAAAAGATCTGGCACTAATGTGTATTAAGGGTTTTAGATCAAACAGGAGATTTTCAAATATGTTTTTTAAATGCTTTAGTTTAAACCTATCACGCAAATACATAATGTTGTTATTATTGTTATTATTACTTTAGAGAGAGAGAGAGTGAGCGTGCCAGCATGCAGTGGGATGGGAGTAGGGAAGGGAGGGAGAGGGAGAGAGAGAATCCTAAGCAGGTTCCACACCCACCTCAGACTTCTAGGCTGGGCTGATCTCACCACCCTGAGATCATGACCTGTTCTGAAATCAAGAGTTGAACATGTAACTGACCGAGCCACCGATGCACCCCACAAATACCTAATAATAATTATTTTTATTAAATATTCTATTCAATACATTGAGTATTTCTATTCTAATTTCACAATTCTTTCAGAGTGAGCTTATAGAAGACAATAATTTTATTTTTCACTTTATATCCTATATGCCTATAAAAAAAGCATTAAGAAAATGAGAGTTTGCTGAAATAATGACTGTTAATTAAAAATGAAATTAATTTACATAATAATGTTATATTGTATTCCCCAATATTATATTTTCAATTTTTTCATGACTATCTGCTGTAAATCCCCCAAATCTGTCTTCAGATCTAATATTATTAGTTACATTTAACTAATTATTTTTCAATTAAGTACAATGTAATTTTTCTAATTAACTTGTCATTAAGTGGTTTTTAATTTTTTTTTTAAGATTTTATCTATTTATTTGACAGACAGAGATCACAAGTAGGCAGAGAGGCAGGCAGAGAGAGAGAGAGGAGGAAGCAGGCTCCCTGCTGAGCAGAGAACCCGATGTGGGGTTTGATCCCAGGACCCTGGGATCATGACCTGGGCTGAAGGCAGAGGCTTTAACCCACTGAGCCACCCAGGTGCCCCTAAGTGTGTTTTTTAATTTTTGAGACCACATTTTAAATAAATATTTTTAATAGCTTTCAATTTACAGAAAAGTTGCAAGAGTTTCCATATATTCCCTTATCATCAACATTTTACATTAGAGCTGTTCATTTGTCACAAATGAATCAATTTTGATAAATTATTATTAACAAAAACACGTTGTTTTACTCAGATTTCCTTAGGTTTTACCTAATGTTATTTTCCTGTTTTAGTATCCCATACAGGGTACCATCTCTCATGTCTCCTAAAGCCCCCGTTGGTGTGACAATTCATCTATTGAAATTTAAATTTCAATAAATTTGTCTTTTATTTCTTAAAATTTTATATACTTTCAAATATTTCTGTTTTTTGTGTGCTTCATTAAGAGATGGCTTATACACTCTAACCCAGACCCAAAATCCAAAGACTTCAAAAATTTAACAAGTTTTTAAATATGAAAATTGGCTAGTGACTGGAATATAGTTTTAGTAGTGTGAAAACTGCTAATTTTACATCATATTACCATTTAATCAATTACAGTTTAGATTATGAAAATTAATTATATCCCACTCTGTTCATATAAATATGAGAATTTCATGAATGATTCTATGAAATATTTAGAACATTGGAATATGAATATCATCTAATCATGCAGTAGCATTTTTTGTGTTTGATTACCTATATTCAGGAAAACATGGAATTTCAAAACAGTTCAATCATTTCATGTTGATATGTTTTGGAATAGTAGTGATTTTAGGTAAAGTCATTTTCAAAGATTTGATCCCATTATTTGTAGGAAAATGGTGTTTTGGAAAATGATTTTGCAAGTTATTTCTGCAGAAAATCCCAAATGATATTGCTAAATCAGACTTTATTCTTTACTGTAACAAAAAAGATATTTTCCAAGCTCTGAAGCATTGTATATTATTGTTTTTTAGTGAATTTCACTGTACAATTAACCTATACTTCATTACAAAAGAAGGTTGAAGATATTTTTAGATTCAGTTTATTTCTCCTAAAAATATAACCACTCCATCATTATTAGAAAAACTAAAACTTGTGATTGCAGATACCTATGAATAATTTAATATGGATTTAATCAAGATCACAATTACAATTTTAGAAGTAATTTGTGAAAATATATGAAAAAACAGTACTATTTTACCTCTTTCCTGATTTTATATTTCTGTATAAAATTAATCTATTACTACTTCCTGAGAAAAACCATCTATGAGATTAGATCAAGCTGGATATTTAGACTGCCTGAAAGAGGGCATATGGTGCCACAAAAGAAAAAGAAAAGTGTATACTTTTGAATAATTAAAACTATTGTAAAAACAACTAAAGTATTTTGAAGATAAAAAATAACTGTTTTTTTTTTACTGTTGTTGTTTTTTGCTTCTTTTCATGTCAGTCTCTTTCCAAGTCATTCCCCAGAAGAAATTAGTTTTAATTTCTCAAAATTTCTATTGGACATGTTTTAATTTTTGCTCCTGAACTTCATATTTTATATATTAACTATCTTCTTCAGATTCAATTTATTTTAGTCTATTTTTCAAACTAAATATTTTATTTACAACATTTTCCCATATAATCTTAATATCCATTTTTATTACTGACTACTCTCTCATTCAATAATCTTTATATACTCTCAAATATGCTTGTAGAAGTAAACTCTGATTACATATGTACATAAATGAAATAATCTATCTCCTCATGAGTTTAAAATCAGGTTGATTGCCATTTAAAATAAAGTTCATTTGGGGGGGTACCTGGGTGGTGCAGTTGATTAAATGTCCTACTCTTGGTTTGGGCTCTGGTTGTGATCTCAGAGCTGTGAGGTTAAGCCCCAAGTTTGCTCCTCACTCAGCACAGGGTTCACCTAGGATTATCTCTTCCTTGCCCTCTGTCCATGCTCTCTCTCTCAAATAAATAAGTAAATCTTTTAAAAAAATGTTCATTTTTGAGTGCCTGGGTGTCAGTCTGTTTTGCGGCTGCCTTTAGCGCCTGTTAAATAAGCCCCTGGGATGGAACCTTGCATCAGGCTCCCTGCTCGATGGAGAGCCTGCTCCTCCCTCTCCCTCTGCCTGCTGCTCTGCCTGTTTGTGCTCTCTCTCTCTCTCTTTCTGTCAAATAAATAAATAAATAAATAAAATCTTTTTAAAAAGTGTTCATTTTTTAAATTAATTTTATTGGTTGGCATCATGTATGAAAACATTAAATATTAGAAATGTATATATTTCCTCTTGAACAGATCATCTATTTTAGTAGAGTATTCTCGGCATTATCAAAGAATCTCAGAACATGACATTTTGGTACATACAGTTCCGTATTGAAGTGCTTGCAGCATCACATGGCCATTTTGGCCAATAATGCCAGATATATTTCAACACACACAGGTAACAGATCCCCGTATTAAATCCAAAGCCAAGATCAGTCTGTATCATTGCTTTCATGCCTTGGCCTCTGATTGTGTTTTATCCTGTTCTGTACAATTTGAGAGAAAAACAGAGTTGGTGAGCTGGCGTAGATACTGCCATGCCACCAGTATTCTACATCTGCTTCTATCATTTTTATAAATAGAACTAATACTCTCCAGGGTTCTAGACTTTTGAGGCAAGCCTCGTACTGAATATTCATATAAACCATGCCCTATGATTCCTACTGGTAGCTATCTCACCACTATGTCATTGAGCAACCTGAGTCTCTTTCCTTTAAAATTCAAACAAAAATGTATAAAGTCTACATTCTAAAATACTTTGCAATCCAGGTATTTTTCTGGCATATAATTATTAGTTTTTAAAAAGATTTTTTCAAAAAGCAAAAGATTAAAGATACTTATGAAAACTATCCCAGTAGTTCATTACAGAAAAATTAAACGATGAAGAATAGATTTTTAAAACAATTTGTTGTCAATGAAAATAGTTTATTTGTAGGTTTAGGCAGGACGATGGGGCTCAGGAGCTGGACTTTCTAAGTTCAAATTTTGGTCTAACACATACTAGCTAGATGAATTTGAGGAAGTCGCAGAATATGTGTCTCAGTTGTTACAACTGAAAAATTGAGTTACCAGTGACATCTATGCCACAGGATTTTGGTGAACACTGAGGTAGTTCATGGAGGTAAAGAGATATAAATGGTGTTTGGAATATGGAATATACTTGATAAAAGTAATTCCATTATGTTACTGTGATGAGTCATAAGTACATGTAACTACCACCAATTATTTACTTCAGGTCCATTTCTAATACGTGTCTTTCTGCTATTCTAAAATAAACCTCAAAACTAAACATTGTTTTCTTTATTTCCTTGGTTAAAGCAAGCTGTTTTCCTCAGTGTTGCCAACATTATGTCTGTCAGTACATTTCAAACATCAGAGTCGTATTTGTCTCTCCCTTTTTCCCTACCAGCAAGTCCTATGAATTCTCTGATAAACACAGTGATCTTAAACAGTACATGACACATTCAGATGATTAGGGAATGTTTATTGAATGTATTGAGAAAAAATTCATATTTTCCTTATTGTATCTTAATGCCTGATTCCTTATATTTAACATTTTTTTAATAATTTTATTTATTTATTTGACAGAGAGAGAGAGAGACAGCAAGAGAGGGAGCCAGAGCAGGGGGTAGTGGGAAAGGGAGAAGCGGGCTTCTTGCCTAGCAGGAAGCCCCATGCGGGGCTCAATGCCAAGACCCTGGGATCATGACCTGAGCCGAAGGCAGACACTTAATGACTGAGCCACCCAGGCTCAGTAACATTAAAGTAAATTTGTAACATTAAATGTAACATTAAATTAAATTTGTGACACAAAGAGTAAGTCATCCCCATTTCCAAACAGTATGTAAAATACAAAGGCATTTTCACAGAAATTCTATTTTCGTAAAAGTTAAAACAGGGAGAAAAACAAGAGTGGTAACTTCTCTGTCCATTACTCACCCTGGAACTGCTTGGTTTTCCATATAGATGAAAAAGGAGTGGTCATCGCACAGTGTGTTTTAACAAGTACTTTATGGGTTGTCATGCAGAATGAATGGACCAAGTAGTGAGAATTCCCTAATGAAGGTCTTCAGGTGACCGGCAGTCAAGCAAAGATGTGAGTACTCACTGGAAATGAATGTCACAAGGGAAGATTTGTGAGAATAGACCAGAAATTTTGATTCACCACTTACCCATAAAAAATGGGTCTATCACTTTTTATCCAAAAGACCTATCATGGCTAATTATGTATTTAGTAAATAAATGTAAGTGAAGGTAAGGAAAATATGGTTAACAAGACTGGAAATAGGTGTCTATTATTCTGTAGAGACAGTATCTGATACTTATTAAATTAAAATAAATCTCACTACCACACAATTCTATTGTCCATCTGCATTAAATCATAAGTGGTTCCGGGGTGGGGGAGGGGAATCAAAAAAACATTGTAGAGG